>NC_048568.1:33327500-33627500 GCF_013265735.2 Oncorhynchus mykiss
ACCATCATAGAGAAAAACACTACTAAAGTGAAACACCATTATAGAGAAACACACCTTTATAGAGAAACACAGCATTATAGAGAAACAACATTACAGAGAAACACAACTACAGAGATACACCACGAGAGAGAAACACATTGCTATAGAGAAACACGCCATTATAGATAAAAACAACATAATAGAGGCACACCCCTATAGAGAAACACCACTGTATATAAACACACCACTATAAAACATCACTGTAGAGAAACACCATAAATGAGAAAAACACCATTATAGAGAAACTCACCAAAATAGAGAAACACACCATCATAGAGAAAAACAACAATGGAGAAACACACCACTATGGTGAAACACCTCTCTAAAGAAACACACCATTATAGAGAAACACCAGTACAGAGAAACACACCACAATAGATGAACACATAACTAGAGAAACACACTACTATAGAGGAACATGCCGTTATAGAGAAACACACCAATATAGAGAAACACACCAATTTTGAAAAAAAACT
Organism: Oncorhynchus mykiss; assembly: GCF_013265735.2. Taxonomy (NCBI): domain Eukaryota; kingdom Metazoa; phylum Chordata; class Actinopteri; order Salmoniformes; family Salmonidae; genus Oncorhynchus; species Oncorhynchus mykiss. Next base: position 33,328,016 of record NC_048568.1, read on the forward strand.
GCATTAGAGAAGCACTACTATAGAGAAACAAAACTATTGTGAAACACCACTATAGAGGAAAACACCACTATAGAGAAACACCATTAAAGAGAAACACACCACTATTGAGAAGCATCACTCATGAGAAACACCATTATAGAGAAACACACTTGTACAGAGAAACACCACTATAGAGGAAAACACCACTATTGTGAAACACCACTATAGAGGAAAACACCACTATTGTGAAACACCACTATAGAGGAAAACACCGCTTTTGTGAAACACCATTATAGAGAAACACACTTGTACAGAGAAACACACCACTATAGAGGAAAACACCACTATTGTGAAACACCACTATAGAGGAAAACACCACTATTGTGAAACACCACTATAGAGGAAAACACCACTATTGTGAAACACACCACTATGGAGGAACACCACTATAGAGAAACACACAGTTATATACTGTAGAAACACCACTATAGAGAAACACCATTATAGAGAAACACATCTTTATAGAGAAACACACCACTATAGAGAAAAACAACACAATAGAGGCACACCCCTATAGAGAAACACCACTGTATAGAAACACACCACTATAAAAAAGAAATTCCTTAAATGAGAAAAACACCATTATAGAGAAACTCACTAAAATAGAGAAACACACCATAGAGAAACAAAACTATTGTGAAACAAAACTAGAGAAAAACATCACAAAAGAGAAACACACCACTACAGTGAAATACCACTATAGAGAAAAAGACCACTAAAGAGTAACACAACACAACAAAACACCATTATACACCACTATAGAGAAACACACCATTAATGAGACACCATTATAAACAAACACACAACTATAGAGGTACACCACCATAGAGAAACACACCATATAGAGAAACACACCACTATAAAGAAACACACCATTAATGAGACACCATTATCAACAAACACACAACTATAGAGGTACACCACCATAGAGAAACACACCACTATAGAGAAACACCATTATAAAGAAACATACCACCATAGAGAAACACACCACTATAGAGAAACACCATTATAAAGAAACATACCACTGTAGAGAAACACCACTATAAAGAAACACACCACTATAGAGAAACACCATTATAAAGAAACATACCACTGTAGAGAAACACCATTATATATAAACACACCACTATAAAGAAAAACACAGCTTTAGAGAAAAAAAACACTGTAGAGAAACACAGCACAATAGAGAAACGCCATTATTGACAAACACACCACAATAGAGAAACCACCAATATACAAAAACACACAACTATAGAGAAACACACCGTTATAGAGAAACACACCACTATAGAACACCACTACAGAGAAACACACCACTATAGAGAAACACACCACTATAGAGAACACCAACATAGAGAAAGAAACCACAATAGAGAAACCACCATTATACAGAAACACCACTTTAGAGAAACATAACGTTATAGAGAAACATACCGTTATAGTGAAACACACCGTTAAAGAGCAACACACCACTATAGAGAAACACAAAACTAGAGAAACACACCAATATAGAGGAACACCAATATAGAGAAACACACAAGCTATAGATAAACCACCATTATAGAGAAACACACCATTATAGAGAAACACCAGTACAGCAAAACACCACTACAGAGAAACACACCACTACAGAGAAACACACCACTACAGAGAAACACACCACAATAGATAAACACATAACTAGAGAAACACACTACTATAGAGGAACACCACTATAGAGAAACACACCAATTTTGAAAAAAAAAAACAGCATTAGAGAAACACTACTATAGAGAAACAAAACTATTGTGAAACACCACTATAGAGGAAAACACCACTATTGTGAAACACCACTATAGAGGAAAACACCACTATGGAGGAACACCACTATAGAGAAACACACCGTTGTATACTGTAGAAACACCACTATAGAGAAACACCATAAAGAGAAACACACCACTATTGAGAAGCATCACTCATGAGAAACACCATTATAGAGAAACACACTCGTACAGAGAAACATGCCACTACAGCGAAACACCACTATAGAGAACCACACCTCTGTAGAGAAACACCATTATAGAGAAAAACACCACTCGAGAAACAACATTAGAGAAACAGACCACTATAGAGTTAAACGACTGTAGTGAAACACCATTATAGAGAAACACCACTATAGATAAACACAATTAAAGAGATACACCCCTTAATTGAGAAACACTGAGTAACACCCCTTAATTGAGAAAAACACCATCATAGAGAAACACATTACTAAAGCAAAACACCATTATAGAGAAACACATATTTATAGAGAAACATAGCATTATAGAGAAACAACATTATAGAGAAAAGCAACTTCATAGAGAAACACACCACTATAGAGAAACACACCACCATAGAGAAACACACCATTACAGAGAAACACACAACTACAGAGGAACACCACTATCGAGAAAAACACAGTTAAAAAGAAACACCACTATAGAGAAACAACATTATTGAGAAACACACCACTAGAGTGAAACACACCGTTATAGAGAAATACACCATTCTAGAGAAACACAATAATTGTGAAACACCACTATAGAGAAAAACACCACAAATAAGAAAAACACCACTATGGTGAAACACACCATTATAGAGAACCAGACCACAATAGAGAAAAACTGTTATATAGAAACACAATTACGGAGAAACACACCACCATAGAGAAACACACCATTACAGAGAAACACACAACTACAGAGGAACACCACTATCGAGAAAAACACAGTTAAAAAGAAACACCACTATAGAGAAACAACATTATTGAGAAACACACCACTAGAGTGAAACACACCGTTATAGAGAAATACACCACTACAGAGAAACACCACTATCGAGAAAAAAACAGTTAAAAAGAAACACCACTATAGAGAAACAACATTATTGAGAAACACACCACTAGAGTGAAACACACCGTTATAGAGAAATACACCATTCTAGAGAAACAGCACTATAGAGAAACACAACACAGTAGAGAAACACAACACAGTAGAGAAACACAATTATATAGAAACACCACTATAGAGAAACACACCACTATAGAGAAACACACATCTATAGAGAAACACACCACTATAGAGACACCATTATAGACAAACACACCACTATAGTGAAACACACCACAAATAAGAAAAACACCACTATGGTGAAACACACCATTATAGAGAACCAGACCACAATAGAGAAAAACTGTTATATAGAAACACAATTACGGAGAAACACACCACCATAGAGAAACACACCATTACAGAGAAACACACAACTACAGAGGAACACCACTATCGAGAAAAACACAGTTAAAAAGAAACACCACTATAGAGAAACAACATTATTGAGAAACACACCACTAGAGTGAAACACACCGTTATAGAGAAATACACCACTACAGAGAAACACCACTATCGAGAAAAACACAGTTAAAAAGAAACACCACTATAGAGAAACAACATTATTGAGAAACACACCACTAGAGTGAAACACACCGTTATAGAGAAATACACCATTCTAGAGAAACACAATAATTGTGAAACACCACTATAGAGAAAAACACCACAAATAAGAAAAACACCACTATGGTGAAACACACCATTATAGAGAACCAGACCACAATAGAGAAAAACTGTTATATAGAAACACAATTACGGAGAAACACACCACCATAGAGAAACACACCATTACAGAGAAACACACAACTACAGAGGAACACCACTATCGAGAAAAACACAGTTAAAAAGAAACACCACTATAGAGAAACAACATTATTGAGAAACACACCACTAGAGTGAAACACACCGTTATAGAGAAATACACCACTACAGAGAAACACCACTATCGAGAAAAACACAGTTAAAAAGAAACACCACTATAGAGAAACAACATTATTGAGAAACACACCACTAGAGTGAAACACACCGTTATAGAGAAATACACCATTCTAGAGAAACACAATAATTGTGAAACACCACTATAGAGAAAAACACCACAAATAAGAAAAACACCACTGTGGTGAAACACACCATTATAGAGAACCAGACCACAATAGAGAAAAACTGTTATATAGAAACACAATTACGGAGAGACAAACCACTATAGAGAAACACCATTATAGAGAAACACCTTAATTGAGAGAAAAACCATTGTGGAAAAACACAACACTGTAGAGAAATACCATTATATAGAAACACACCACTATATTTATTTAACCTTTATTTAATCAGCAAGGGCGCATTGAGATTTAAAATCTCTTTTTCAAGAGCGTCCTGGCCAAGACAGGCAGCACCAATTCATTACAAAAATTACAGACAAACAACAAGAAAAACTACAAGTAATCTAGTAAAAAACATAGAATTCACAAGAGTATAACAAAATCAAAAACGGCAAATTAAAAACATTGACAGGTCAGGTTATCAGTCTCAAGATCATTCATTAGTGATTTAAAAATACCAATCGGGACAAGTCCTTCCAGTTTAAAATAATTTTATAAGGCGTGCCAAGACGATGGCGCAGAGTACATAAAACCCCTTTTACCAAATTCAGTTCTGACATTTGGAACAGTAAGCAGGACAAAGTCCAGCAAACAAAGAGACGACCCACCACATTTCTGAACAATAAAAATGCACAAATAAAAAAGGTAGTAAACCCAAAATGGCTTTGTAAATAAAAGTATACCAGTGACTGAGACTACGAGTGACTAGAGAAGGCCAGCCAACCCTGGTATACAAAGTGCAGTGGTGCGTAAGGGTTTTGCAGTTTAAAATAAATCTCAAAGTGCCATGGTAAAGGGTGTCAATTGATCTCAAACACTGAGCGGAAGCATTCATATATAAAATATCCCCATAGTCTAGTAAAGGCATAAATGTAGCTGATACTAGCCTCCTTCTGGCTTCAAATGAAAAACAGGCCTTATTCCTAAAATAAAATCTCAATTTCAGCTTAAATTGTTTTGTAAGTTGTTGAATATGCAATTTAAAAGAGAGGTTGTCATCAATTAAAATTCCAATATATTTATATGAGGTTACAACCTCAATCTCCTTGCCCTGACAGGTAGTAATAGGTGAAAGGTTCAGAGGTCTATTTCTTGCTTTAGAAAACACCATTAGTTTAGTTTTGTCAGCATTGAGAATAAGCTTCAATTGACACAGGGTATGTTGAACAGTATTAAAAAGCAGTTTGCAAGTTCTGGAAAGCGTTTGTAAGAGATGAGGCAAAACAGTAAATAACAGTATCATCAGCATAAACATTAAGTTGCACATTTTGGACATTTTTGTCTAAATCATTTATATAAATAGTGAATAAGAGAAGACAGACAATTTAACAGACATAAGCCCATCAAATTGAGTGCACTGAGATCTATCAGACAGATAGTTAGCAAACCATGCAACTGCATGCACTGAAAGACCCACACTCGACAATCTCTGCCTTAGTATACAACTGTATCAAAAGCCTTAGAGAGATCAATAAAAAGTGAGACACAGTGCTGTTTTTTGTCAAGGGCTTCAGTGATATCATTTAAAACCTTCATGGCTGCTATAATTGTGCTATGCTTCTTCCTGAAGCCCGATTGGTACATTGATAAAATTGTTCACTCACAAAAGGTTTCAAGTATTTTCAACAGGGGTGACAGCTTTGATATTGGCCTATAATTATTTAAAAGAGTTGGATCTCCCCCTTTTAAAAGTGGTAGGACACCACCATTATAGAGAAAGACAACACTGTAGAGAAACACCATTATTGAGAAATACTCATCTACAAAGGAACACATTACTTTAAAGAAACACCACTATATAGAAACACACCAGTATAGAGAAGCACACTATTAGAGAGACACACCACTATAGAGTACCATTCCACTATAGCACCACACCATTTTAGAGAAACACCATCAAAGAGAAACGCACCATTATAGAGAAGCACACCACTATAGAGAAACACACCATTATATAGAAGCACACCACTATAGAGAAACACACCATTATATAGAAGCACACCACTATAGAGAAACACACCATTATATAGAAACACACCACTAGAGAGAAACATACTCCTATACAAAAACACACCACTATTGAGAAACACGCCCCTATAAAGAAAGAGAAACTAAAGAGAAACACACCACTATAGAGAAGCACACCACTATAGAGAAGCACACCATTATATAGAAGCACACCACTATAGAGAAACACACCATTATATAGAAACACACCACTATAGAGAAACATACTCCTATACAAAAACACACCACTATTGAGAAACACGCCCCTATAAAGAAAGAGAAACTAAAGAGAAACACACCACTATAGAGAGAGAAAAAACACTATAGAGAATTACACCACTATAGAAAAACACCACTATTGAGAAACACACCCCTATAGAGAAAGACAAAATAAAGAGAAACACGCCCCTATAGAGAAAGACAAACTAAAGAGAAACACACCCCTATAGAGAAAGACAAACTAAAGAGAAACACACCACTATTGAGAAACACACCACTTTAGAGAAACAGCACTATAGAGAAACACAACACAGTAGAGAAACACAACACAGTAGAGAAACACAATTATATAGAAACACCACTATAGAGAAACACACCACTATAGAGAAACACACATCTATAGAGAAACACACCACTATAGAGACACCATTATAGACAAACACACCACTATAGTGAAACACACCACTATAGAGAAACACACATCTATAGAGAAACACACCACTATAGAGACACCATTATAGACAAACACACCACTATAGTGAAACACACCACTATAGAGAAATGTACCACTAAAGAGAAATGTACCACTAAAGAGAAACACACAACAATAGAGAAAAACACCACTACAGATAAACTTATTATAGAGAAACACACCATTATGGAGAAATACACAGCTATGGAGGAGCACCACTATAGAGAAACCCCATTTTAGAGAAACCCCATTTTAGAGAAACACCATCATTGAAAAACACACCACTATAGAGAAACCACTATAGAGAAACAAATATTTTGAGAGAAACATTATTATAGAGAGAAACACCATTGTAGAGAGAAACACCATTATAAAGAAACACACCATTATAGAGAAACACACCACTATAGAGAAACACACCACTATAGAGAAACATTTGGAGATGATGAGAAAGAGAGACAGTGATACACCCAGTATACTGAAGTTGATTGGAATTGTACACGGCTATACAGAGAACATGTGAGTGTGTGTGAGTAGCAATGCCATTACAACCCAGTTAAACAATGAACAGGGATGCTCTGAATGCGCTCTAGTCCAGCTCGTATTCACCTGCACACCCACACACACACACACACTAAGCCCATCGCATGATCCTAAGCACCACTAACTACCGAACAGTGGATCCAAGCCTAGTGCTAGTAGACTGTACGACTTCATATCCTTATTAGTCTTCCAGAACCACAGACTCCAACAGTAGAAAGCACACTGAAGACCACATCAACCAGTGGCAGACAGACATACCACAGCTTGCAGAGTAGACGAGGACATACCATTACATGTGGAGAGAGAGAGGGACCATACATTATCCTTATTATCTCTGGTGTTGATCTACACACTGCTGTTGTTGCTCATAAAACATGAATGGTAGGCCTACCTTGACTGAAACTAAAGGCCAGTTAAGTGCGTCAATGATCTCATAAATCGAGCTAGGTGATTGATGTGCGAACGCGACAGACGGGCAAACATACAATAGTGGTTGTGAGGGAGTAGCTGGGGAATCTGCTTTAAGGATGCTATGCTAACTGCTGGGAAATCTTCTTTAAGAATGCTATGCTAACTGCTGGGGAATCTACTTTCAGGGTGCTATGCTAACTGCTGGGGAATCTGTTATAAGGATGCTATGCTAACTGCTGGGGAATCTGTTATAAGGATGCTATGTTAACTGCTGGGGAATCTGTTATAAGGATGCTATGCTAACTGCTGGGGAATCTGTGACAAGGATGCTACGGTAACTGCTGGGGAGTCTGCTATAAGGATGCTACGCTAACTGCTGGGGAATCTGCTTTAAGGATGCTATGCTAACTGCTGGGGAATCTGCTATAAGGATGCTACGGTAACTGCTGGGGAATCTGCTATAAGGATGCTGTGTTAACTGCTGGGGGGAATGGGGCAACACAGATGCCTGACAGAGTGCAGGTAGCTGTGACGAGCTGCTGCTATCCTATGCATTACAACACTAAAGGGATGACAAATGGCTACCTCGGGTTCAACACAGTCGTCCACTCCGCTGTGTGTGCGTGTGTGTGTGTGTAAGCCTGTTTGTCACATCAATGGATCACATCTACAATGATAAAATGTATCTCTGGATCCCTGTTAAAGCATTGTCTAGCACATTGTAGAGCCGGGAGGGTACAAGCCTCACACATGGTAAAGGATCTTATACTGGCTAGTCAGGCGCGCACGCACACGCGCACACACACACACACACACACACACACACACACACACACACACACACACACACACACACACACACACACACACACACACATCAGCCCTGGCCAAAGCCCTGTGAAGGTGTTCAAAGCAGCATGAAGGATTCAGAGGGAGCTGCAGTAGCAGCTTGGCTCCGCCCCTAATTTATGGAGGTAGGGCCTAGAGACTAGTGATGGGGTAGGTGTAGGTGGGGCCTAGAGACTAGTGAAGGGGGTAGGTGTGGGCAGGGCCTAGAGATTAGTGATGGGGTAGGTGTGGGCGGGGCCTAGAGAGTAGTGATGGGGTAGGTGTGGGCAGGGCCTAGAGACTAGTGATGGGGGTAGGTGTGGGTAGGCCTAGAGACTAGTGATGGGGTAGGTGTGGGCGGGGCCTAGAGAGTAGTGATGAGGTAGGTGTTGGCGGGGCCTAGAGAGTAGTGATGAGGTAGATGTGGGCAGGGCCTAGAGAGTTGTGATGGGGGTAGGTGTGGGCGGGGCCTAGAGACAAGTGATGGGGTAGGTGTGGGCGGGGCCTAGAGACTAGTGATGGGGTAGGTGTGGGCGGGGCCTAGAGAGTAGTGATGGGGTAGGTGTTGGCGGGGCCTAGAGAGTAGTGATGAGGTAGATGTGGGCAGGAGCTAGAGAGTAGTGATGGGGTAGATGTGGGCGGGGCCTAGAGAGTAGTGATGGGGTAGGTGTGGGCGGGGCCTAGAGACTAGCGATGGGGTAGGTGTGGGCGGGGCCTAGAGAGTAGTGAAGGGGTAGGTGTGGGCGGGGCCCAAAGAGTAGTGAAGGGGTAGGTGTGGGCGGGGCCTAAAGAGTAGTGAAGGGGTAGGTGTGGGCGGGGCCTAGAGAGTAGTGATGGGGTAGGTGTGGGCGGGGCCTAGAGAGTAGCGATGGGGTAGGTGTGGGCGGGGCCTAGAGAGTAGTGATGGGGTACGTGTGGGCGGGGCCTAGAGAGTAGTGATGGTATTGTATCGTTTTGACAATTTCGCAATATTATTTTGCGCTAGTTTTCTGTACCTGCATCAAAATGTTTCCTTTATAATTTGTTCTCAATCTTCTTTTTAAATAGGTAACCAATTTGTTTTCAGCACCTTTATTTACATGTCTGATCAAAACTCGTTTTCTCATGGCTCTCTCTTGTCCCTCTGGAGCTGCAAAATGTTTGGAACATCGAATCGCAATAAAATCACAGTATCGAATTGCGAATCGTGGGAATCGTAATGCATATGGTATCGTAAGCAAGGGAAATTCCCAGCCCTAAAAGAAAGCTGAAAGGGATCTCCATTAGGTCACCTAGGGCCAGGACTTAGGGCAGACTTCCCACATGTGATTGAGAGATGTGAGGGAAACCACCAATCAGATGGTAACCACCACGTCTTCCCCATGGTTTGCAGAGCACAGAGAGAGTGAGTCAAGTGGAACAGGGAGGACTGTCACACTCTCTCTCTCGCTCCTTCCCTGTACCATTCCTGTCCCCCCCCCCCCCCCCCCCCCCACACACACACTCTCCCCTTCTCTCTCATATATACACACACACACACACACAAACAAACAAGCTCCCACACACACTCTCTCCCTCTCACTCACACACACATGCACACACACTAACTCTATTTCTCTCTCTCTCTCTCTCTCTCTCACACACACACACACCAAACACATACACAGCTAGTCACACTGTGTGACGGATGCCCCTCTGTCAGCCACCAAACCAGAAAATCATGTCTACCCATTACGGCCAACTAAACCCCTATGAGATTATTGCTAGGTAACATTATCTCCTACCCCATTTCATTCATCCGTATCATTTGAGAAAAGGAGCCCCAAATATTCACAGCCGCAACATACCAGAGTTGCTCCATCTTCAGATATTGGTCAGATAGACCGGGTGAAAATTACCCCGTTGCCCATCGAGAACCTTGGCAGTGGTTTGGCCCTCCCACTCTTCGAGCTTAACACACACATACATTAGCCAGACGGATCACTGACGATGGATGAAGGGAGAGAGCATTCAGCTCTCCACGTCCAGCTGAAGACAGATGTGCTGCATCTGCCCAAGGTGTTGAATATCTGGTGTGATGTTCTACCCGTCCCCCAATCCAATACTGAGATGAATACCAAATACTAGGTCTGGCTCCGTCAACTTTCAATCAAACTGTTTCATCCGCCTCTGAGACAGTAGCAAGGCAATGACAAGAAAACATACATATATATATACTGCGATAAGTCTCAAATTCCTCCTGCTTGTGAAAAATTATGTAGCCCATAAAGGCTTGGCTCGCTGTGCCTTTAGGGGTAACATGACATGCATCCCAATGCTCTTACCTTGCAGCGTGCCTATGTTCTGGAGACATCGGAGCACATATGTTGCTTCTTCACTCGATGACAGGAAAACACAGCACAGTCATTCAGACACACACAGATCTGAGAAAGAGTCTGTTCTGGTGGGCAGAAGAAAAAAAACAAAATCCCCCTCTTCCTTCCTTCCTGTTTCTTTTTTTATCCAAGCCCTCAGAGGAATAGGGTGATAGGAATGGGGTGATGAGGAGAGGATGAGATGCAGGAGGACCAGTCTGTTGTACTGTTCTGTGGCTGTGTATCAGTGCTGGGCTCTGCGTGTACTCCTCCACTGCAGCAGTGTGAGTGACAGAGGCTCGTGCTGCATGTTCCACAGTCTCTACCGGCACAGCGCAAAACACGGCAACTAAATTCCCGTCCAATGGATTCAGAACCCTGCATTTCTGTATCTCCACATATCCCCTTCTATTTTTGTATTGATTTACCTCTATCTCTTCTCTACAGGTTCAGAGTACGTCCTGTGTTTGTCTCCATATCATTGAATCCTTATTCTCCTTTTCCGTCCTTTGCGTCGTCCCTCACTCCTGTCACTGGACGTCATGTGTCTGATACTCCTGGCAATAAAATGTCAAGCCCAATAAAGCTCCAACCTCCTCCTCCTCTGATGATGACATCACTGCTTCAGCTGACCGACAGTGAGTGTTTTCCTCGTCTCGTGTGAGTATTAAAGTCACAGACTTCAGACAGATTTCTTGGATTCAGTTGGACCTTCAGTTGATGATTTTTCATCATAGGTAATATCAGTTGACACTATTACCTAATTTGGAGTTGCAAATCATGTAATAACATAACACATAACACAAAATTTCAATAGCTGGAGAAACACTAACTCACAAAACAACTTACATTTACATGCAACAGGTTAGTTTAGATATCCTAGTGAGTGGTTAACTTAGGGTTAGGTTTAGGCATGCTAATGAGTGGTTAAAGGTAGGCTCAGTGATATGACGTAGATGCAGAAAGTAAACAGCATAGTGGGTCAATTTCCGCAACAAGTAAGGGCGTTGAAGCCCGAGGCTCAACTTCTCCGTTGTTTTGGTGCTCTGGCTACCACGCTGTAACAGCATGATGGGAACCCATGCACATGCACAGATACTGTGTGTGACTGTGTGAGAGCCAAGTCTTGCATCTTGCTCCTCTCAATACCTGCGTTGCTGCTCTTGGCAATGTCATTTCGCCAGTGGTGTAAAGTACTTAAGTAGTACTTTAAAGTATTTTTACTTCATTAGTTTTTGGGGTTATCTGTACTTTACTATTTATATATTTGACATTGTTTAATTTTACTTCACTATATTACTAAAGAAAATGATGTACTTTTTACTCCATACTTTTTCCCTGACACCCAAAAGTACTTGTTACATTTTGAATGCTTAGCAGGATAGAAAATGGTTCAATTCCCACACAAAAAAAAAACATCCCTGGTCATCCCTACAGCCACTGATCTGGCCATCTGGTTTGCTTAGTATAAGGACATTTTAATTATTCATACTTTTACTCTATCTTAAAAACAATACTTTTAGACATTTACTCATGTAGAATTTTACTAGGTGACTTTCAACTTTACTAGAGTCATTTTCTACTATTGGAATCTTTACTTTTACTCAAGTATGACAATTGTGTACTTTTCCACCACTGCATTTCGCTGAGTCTACCGTTAAGGTAATAATTTAGGCTTAGAAAACGAAAACATACCTGGATTCAAACTGCTGTCAATCAAAGTGTGAGTTATCACCATGATTCATCATTAATAGACAGTCCAGCTACTGTACCAGAACTCAAACCATCACCCCTCCAATAACCTCACGTCTTGCCATTTTATTAATCTGCTCTCTCTCAGGGCAAAAGAAGATATCTTTGAAGAGAAAAATATATACAACTTGTCTGAGGATTATATTGATTTTGGGGTTAATGTTTCTCATTGGTAGTGGAGTTAATGTCGTTTATTGGTAGTCTCATGGAGTGGACACTAGTTTCTGAGGGATGAGAGTGCACTCCCTCTTGACAGGGGAGAGATGCTACTAAGGGAATAGGGCTGCAGAAAAGTTTGTGCTGTGGTTACAATGTAGCATTGGGCTAAAGGGGAGAAGAGGGAGGGAGATGTTGGAAGAGGTCTAAGGGCCCTACAGGGTCATAAAGATCCTGCACAGCTTCACCTCAAGAGAAGCCAGTGCCATAACTACACAAATATCCTGCTGATTCAACAATTCAAGTCTCAAAAAAGTTGATTTCGCATAGATAAGTTCACTGTGAAAAGTTACCTCCTCAATATCTCATATATATTTTATTATCTGTAATCCAGTACTGCACTTGTACAGTACTGCACTGGTCGAAATAATTACTCCAGAGAAAGACAACATTGCACCATACGACAATCTTAGATCTACCACACTTGACCTGAATTGTCCCCATGGTCACAAGTCAAGCTATCTAAACTACAGGCCTACAATATGATAATTGCCCTCAAAAACACCACACGTGGAACAGAGAATCCCATTCTCCCACATTATCAAATCAAATCAAATCAAATTTATTTTATATAGCCCTTCGTACATCAGCTGATATCTCAAAGTGCTGTACAGAAACCCAGCCTAAAACCCCAAACAGCAAGCAATGCAGGTGAAGAAGCACGGTGGCTAGGAAAAACTCCCTAGAAAGGCCAAAACCTAGGAAGAAACCTAGAGAGGAACCAGGCTATGTGGGGTGGCCAGTCCTCTTCTGGCTGTGCCGGGTGGAGATTATAACAAAACATGGTCAAGATGTTCAAATGTTCATAAATGACCAGCATGGTCGAATAATAATAAGGCAGAATAGTTGAAACTGGAGCAGCAGCACAGTCAGGTGGACTGGGGACAGCAAGGAGTCATCATGTCAGGTATTCCTGGGGCATGGTCCTAGGGCTCAGGTCAGTTGAAACTGGAGCAGCAGCACAGCCAGGTGGACTGGGGACAGCAAGGAGGATCCACCTGGGGACAGCCAGGTGGACTGGGGACAGCACATTAATTCCTGAGGCATAGCTCAAAGGCCCTGTATTATTTTGTTCATGCTCCTCATTTGATTAAAGTGAGCATTAATTATGGCACCAAGGGGCAGAAAAGGCAGGTGGGGTAACCGCTCCGCACTCGCTCAAGGAAAGAGCGTTGCGCTTGACAAATGGCTCTGCTCCAGAGAAACGCCGCTCAATTCTCCAAGCCACAAAAACAAAGCGAAAAATTGTTAGAATTAAAAGTGCATCCGGTCTTTATTTGATCCATTTGAAGGTAATTAGAGATGTGGTTGTATTATGATGTGTAGGCTGGTGTCACGGGAGAGGCAGGTCAATAGAGCAAGGTTGTGTTCATCGCTCACCAAACGGAGGGAAACAGCTGAAACAGGGACGGAGTACTTGTTCTGGTCCAATAAGAAACACTAATTTTCCAGCTCAGTTTTCCGTTACATGCAGTAATGAATACAACCCCAGTAGAAATTAGATGATGAAGGAATGAGAAAAGATACTGTCTCTGTATTGACACTCACTGTCTATTAGGATAGATCAGTGGTTCATTCCCAACCTTTTTCGGTTACCGTACCATCAACTAAATTTTGCTCTGCCCGGAGTACCCCTGAAGTACCCCTCATGTGCATTTTACCAGTAAGTCTATGGTCTCAATAGTCTTCTCAATTACCCCCAGGGGTCCTAGTACTCCTGGTTGGGAAACACTGCTCTAGATTACCCTCTTGAGTAAATGTAGATATTAACATGCAGATGTGTTTGTACTAGTGCTGACCTAGAATATCACAAACATATTGCATTGGGACACTGATGAAGTGCAAACCAACCAGCCAAACATTGCACATATGTGGGCCTAAATGAATCTGACTGCCACACTGACTGGTTCTTGTCCCACCCTGGTAAGTATCTTCGTTCATTTGATGTGTTCATCATCAAAGGCGATAGCGCCACCTAGTGCTGTAACTCAGAGGTTGACAGTTCCCGTAACGTAAGAGTGCAGGTAGTTATTGCGAAGTACATTGTTACAAATCTTTCAAATAAGAGCATTTCATATGTACAAATATTTAGGTCTGTGTTGATATGATTGAAAAAGTTGTTTGAAAATCTTTGCTGGTTGATTTTACCCTCAGTTCCTCAATAGATACACACATTGGCTTAAACAGCCCTCCGACGTTCCTATATTGTCCCCATCCTCTCCAGTTTGTCAGGCAGGAGATGAAGAATATTAGTTAGATGATCTATACTGAAGAGATTAACATGCACAATTTAGAAAATCTGATGAGTCAGCCTAGATAAAATGCAAGGCCTGAGGAGCAGCGATAAGGAACGCTCAGAATAGTCCTCCATCGCTGGTTCTGATCATCAAAAACGATGGTAAAACTGATTCCCTGACTTACTGTGAAAGACAGGCGGTATGCTGCTGATTGGACAATTTAATGTAAGCCTCGCAACCCGTCCTTGTATAAGGAGAGATTAACAATCAGTTCATCTAGAATGTGTAAAAAGTATAAAAGTGTGTGTCTGTGTGTTCTCCTGTAAAAAGTCTAATGTCAGCTCCTTCAGCACTGTGAGGGACATTTAAGGCAGCATGGCTATTGCACCACACATGCATAATCACTCCATTACCATTACTCACAACACTTTAAATGTTAATGTAAAGTACTATATTAACATAAATGATAGGCATAAACCACCACATTCACCGAGACCTGTAAACCGGTTTACGAAGATTCTATTCAAATGTAGAGCAAAAATGCTATAAAGCATTGAACCATTGACCATACATTCTACAGTAACACACGACGCAACTGTACACAGAGGGGTCATGCCCTTTTAACTTTATTTTGTCATTTTTTATTTAACCTTTATTTAACTAGGCAAGTCAGTTATTTACAATGACGGCCTACCAAAAGGCCTCCTGAGGGGAGGGGGGCTGGGAAAATAAAAATATAGGACAAAACACACATAGCGACAAGACACCACAACATAAAGAGAGACCTTTGTGCCCCCTCAGATCTGTCCTGTTTGATTTATTTTTATTTTCAATTGTTAAATTACTAAACCCCCGATTTAATCATAATTACTAGGAAACATTATCCTCCTTTCATTCATCCATTTAATTTGAGAAAGTATGTATTCTTGATGAATGAATAAAACAAAACATATTTTGTTGTATGTTTCTCTGTAATACTACCCACTGGGCACAGACGTCATTTCAACATCTAATTGTGATTTACATTTGGTCAACTAACTATCTCATCATGTCATTGGATTTAGGTTAAAAGATGGGTGGAAAAACACTTAATTCCCTTGTGTTAATGACTTTTTGCAAATCCAATCAGATTTCCATGTCAATTCAACGTCGTCACATATCATTTTGGGGTTGGAATGTGGTGGACACAACGTTTATTCAACCAGTTTTTGCCCAGTGGGTAGCCACCTAGCAATTTTATGAAGTTGGCTTTAGCGAGGCAGCTAGATACAGTAGGTTCCCAATCTCATAACTAGCTACCAAGGCCATTTCAGGCTATCAATCAAGATAGAGTAGCTTGTCTAGCTATCTAAGCTGGCATGTCAGCTAGTGTTGAAGAACTCACCGCCATTCAGTTTCGCTTCTGTCCAATCAATGCTGCTTAAGTGCTGGTTGCTGCTTCTAGCCTAATAATGAAAATATTTTCTTATTTGGTAGATGTATCCTCCCCTCCCATGCCTCTTACCTGGGTTATTGTCAAGGAAAAGGCAGCAATGTGTCCATAGTAGCCATGGTAACACCTGTGACAAATTAATACATTTGTTTTAGAAATAGTAGGCCTAGCTAATGAAGTTGAGTCACTACAGAATATACAGTTGAAGTCAGAAGTTAACATACAATTAGGTTGGAGTCATTAAAAGTCGTTTTTCAACCACTCCACATATTTCTTGTTAACAAACTATAGTTTTGGCAAGTCGGTTAGGACATCTACTTTGTGCATGACACAAGTCATTTTTCCAACAAATGTTTACAGACAGATTATTTCACTTAGAATTCACTGTATCACAATTCCAGAAAGAGGTTGAACAGGCTAGTAATATGGGTTGCAACAATTTCAGGGGATAGGTTTAGAAAGAGAGGGTCCAGATTGTCTAGCCTGGCTGATTTGTAGGGGTCCAGATTTTGCAGCTCTTTCAGAACATCAGCTATCTGGATTTGGGTGAAGGAGAAATGGGGGTGGCTTGGGTGAGTTGCTGTGGGGGGGGGGGGGGGGGGGGGGGGGGGGTGCAGGGCTGTTGACCAGGGTAGAGGTAGCCAGTTGGAAAGCATGGCCAGCCAAAGAAAAATGCTTATTGTAAATTATCAATTATAGTGGACTTATCGGTGGTGACAGTGTTTCCTAGCCTCAGTGCAGTGGGCAGCTGGGAGGAGGTGCTCTTATTCTCCATGGACTTTACAGTGTCCCAGAACTGTTTTGAGTTTGTTCTACAGGATGCAAATATCTGTTTGACAAAGCTAGCCTTAGCTTTCTTAACTGCCTGTGTATATTGGTTCCTAACTTCCCTGAAAAGTTGCATATCACGGGGGGCTATTCGATGCTAATGCAGTACGCCACAGGATGTTTTTGTGTGAAGGGCAGTCAGGTCTGGAGTGAACCAAGGGCTATATCTGTTCCTGGTTCTACATTTCTTGAATGGGGCATGCTTACTTAAGATGGTGAGGAAGGCACTTTTAAAGAATAACCAGGCATACTCTACTGACGGGATGAGGTCAATATCCTTCCAGGATACCTGGGCCAGGTCGATTAGAAAGGCTTGTTTTAGGGAGCGTTTGACAGTGATGAGGTGTGGTCGTTTGACTGCAGACCCATTACGAATGCAGGCAATGAGGCAGTGGTCGATGAGATCTTGGCAGCAGAGGTGTATTTGGAGGGCAAGTTGGTTAGGATGATATCTATGAGGGTGCCCATGCTTACGGATTTGGGGTTGTACCTGGTAGGTTCATTGATAATCTGTGTGCAATTGAGGGCATCAAGCTTAGATTGTAGGATGGCCGGGGTGCCCAGTTTAGGTCACCTAACAGTACGAGCTCTGAAGATAGATGGGGGGTAATCAATTCACATATGGTGTCCAGGGCACAGCTCGGGGCAGAAAGTGGTCTATAGCAAGCGGCAACAGTGAGAGACTTGTTTCTGAAAAGGTGGATTTTTAAAAGTAGAAGCTCAAATTGTTTGGGTACAGACCTGGATAGTAAGACAGAACTCTGCACGCTAACGCCGCCCCCTTTGGCAGTTCTATCTTGTCGGAAAATGTTATAGTTAGGGATGGAAATTTCAAGGTTTTTGATGGTCTTCCTAAGCCAGGATTCAGACACAGCTAGGAAATCCGGGTTTGCAGAGTGTGCTAAAACAGTGAATAAAACAAACTTAGGGAGGAGGCTTCTAATGTTAACATTCATGAAACCAAGGCTTTTACGGTTACAGAAGTCAACAAATGAGAGCACCTGGGGAAATAGGAGTGGAGCTAGGCACTGCAGGGCCTGGATTAACCTCTACATCACCAGAGGAACAGAGGAGGAGTAGGTTAAGGGTATGGCTACTCAACATGTCTGGGGGAGAGACAGAGAGACACAGAGATGCTGTCTCTAGGTCTCTGTCTCTCTGGGTCTACATCCCCTGTCGTCCAGTAACCACAGACACTCCTTTTTGGGTAGCCATGTCTATTTTTGTCTCCCTTTTTCAATAGCCAATTGGTGGTCGCTGAGCCTGTATTTGGTCAAGATCTGTCTGTTTTGTATCTCTGGGAAAACAAATTCTTATTTACAACGACGGCCTAGGAACAGTGGGTTAACTGCCTTGTTCAGGGGGCAGAACGACAGATTTTCACCTTGTTAGACAAGGAGACCAGACCAAAAAGACAAACGCTCATAATATATAGAACTTGATTCTTGCAGGCATTCTATACAGGCATTTGGAATATTGCACAAAAATATACATTTGAATTAATCAAATTAATTTGATATATCGCCCAGCCCTATGCAGTTCTGGTCAAAAGTAAAGTACACTTAGCCCCCAGTGACAATTCTCTCATTTCTCATACAGACCAAACACTCGCTCATATCTCATACAGCCCAAACACTCTCTCATACAGCCCAAACACTCTCTCATACAGCCCAAACACTCTCTCATACAGCCCAAACACTCTCTCATACAGCCCAAACACTCTCTCATACAGCCCAAACACTCTCTCTCTCTGCCCTTTGCTTTTTGATATCCATCTTCTAACCCCTCCCTCTCTACCTTCCACTCTCTCTACCTTCCTCTCTCACTCCTTCTCTCCAGTTTAAAATACATTATCATATACAGTACCAGTCAAAAGTTGACACACCTACTCATTCAAGGGTTTTTCTTATTTTTACCTTTTTCTACATTGTTGAATAATAGTGACGACATCAAACTTATGAAATAACACACATGGAATCATGTAGTAGTAACCATAAATATATTTTAGATGTTAAGATTCTTCAAAGTAGCCACCCTTTGCCTTGATTACAGATTTGCATTCTCTCAACCAGGATCACGAGGTAATCACCTGTAATGCTTTTCCAACAGTCTTGAAGGAGTTCCCACATATGTTGAGCACTTGTTGGGTGCTTTTCCTTCACTCTGCGGTCCAACTCATCCCAAACCATCTCAATTGGGTGTAGGTCGTGTGATTGTGGAGGCCAAGTCATCTGATGCAGTACTCCATCACTCTCCTTCTTGGTCAAATAGCCCTTAAACAGCCTGGAGGTGTGTTGAGTCATTGTCCTGTTGAAAAACAAATGATAGCCCCACTAAGGGCAAACCAGATGGGATGGTGTATCGCTGCTGAATGCTGTGGTAGCCATGCTGGTTAAGTGTGCCTTGAATTCTAAATAAA
Source organism: Oncorhynchus mykiss (assembly GCF_013265735.2). Classification (NCBI taxonomy): domain Eukaryota; kingdom Metazoa; phylum Chordata; class Actinopteri; order Salmoniformes; family Salmonidae; genus Oncorhynchus; species Oncorhynchus mykiss. The sequence goes on from NC_048568.1 coordinate 33,347,764, forward strand.
ATCACAGACAGTGTCAACAGCAATAGCACTATCACACCTCCTCCTGCATGCTTCAGGTGGCGATGACACATACGGAGATAGTCCGTTCACCTACTCTGCGTCTCCCAAAGACACGGCAGTTGGAACCAAACATTTCAAATTTGGACTCATCAGACCAAAGGACAGATTTCCACCAGTCGAATGTCCATTGCTTGTGTTTCTTGGCCCAAGGAAGTCTCTTCTTCTTATTGGTGTCCTTAAGTAGTGTTCCTTTGCAGAAATTAGACCATGACGGCCTGATTCAGGGTGTCACGGCTGTTGCTGGAAGAAGAGGACCAAGGTGCAGCGTCGTGAGCGTACATATTATTTTTATTAGAAAAGACGCCAAACAAAACAAAACACTACAAAACAAACCGTGAAGCTAAAGGCTATGTGCCATAAACAAAGACAGGTGGGAAAAAGGGCTACCTAAGTATGGTTCTCAATCAGAGACAACGATAGACAGCTGTCCCTGATTGAGAACCCTACCCGGCCAAACATAGAAATAGAAATAATAGAACATAGAATACCCACCCCAAATCACACCCTGACCAAACCAAATAGGAGACATAAAAAGGATCTCTAAGGTCAGGGCGTGACACACGCAGTCTCCTCTGAACAGTTGATGTTGAGATGTCTGTTACTTGAACTCTGTGAGGTGCAATCTGAGGTGCAGTTAATTGCCGATTTCTGAGGCCAGTAACTCTAATGAACTTATCCTCTGCAGCAGAGGTAACTCTGGGTCTTCCTTTCCTTTGGCGGTCCTCATGAGAGCCAGTTTCATCATAGCACTTGAAGAAACGTTCAATGTTCTTGAAATTTTCTGCATTGACTGACCTTCATGTCTTAAAAGTAATGACTGCTTATTTGAGCTGTTCTTGCCATAATATGGACTTGGTCTTTTACCAAAGAGGGCTATCTTCTGTATACAACCCCTAAGAAGGAAAGAAATTCCACAAATTAACTTTTAACGAGGTACACCTGTTAATTGAAATGCATTCCATGTGATTACCTCATGAAGCTGCTGCAGGACAAGCTGTGGTAAACTCATGTTGACATCTTTGCATACTGTATATAGACACAGCTATAGTTTTTAATATGGATATAATAGAGAATGCCAAGAGTGTGCAAAGTTGTTATCAAACCAAGGGGTTGCTACTTTGAAGAACTACATGATTCCATTTGTGTTATTTCATAGTTTTGGTGTCTTCACTATTATTCTACAAAGTAGAAAATTGTAAAAAATAAAAATAAAATACCCTGGAATGAGGTGTCCAAACGTTCGACTGGTATTCAGATAAACTCATATATAAACGTGACATATTTTTAAATGTCTGATCATATATTTCAATAACAGACAGTATAAATCTCACAACCCCATAAAAAAAAAGTTTAATATGGATATGTATTTTCATCATGCGAAATGTACTCAGAACATTGAATGAGACAGATATGTCCCTTAAATGAATATTACAGCAGACCATCTAAAGCACTCAGTTATATCAAACTATTGAAAGGCAATGACTGTAATACAAGATATTAAACAACATTTAAAATTGACAGTATTATTCATCACAAATATCAAATGTGAAGTATTATTTAACACGTACTGATGATTTCTGATTTGCAATATAAGGATCTGGATAAAGATGTTGAGGAGATGCTTTGTCAAACTGATGACAAAGTACATACATGGATATATTAAAACCACTAGATGGGGTAATAATTGCAGCTTCATTCCAACAAAATATAGCTGTGTCTATCTATATACAGTATGCAAAGATGTCAAGATATTAAATACATCTATCCATTAGTGACCTATAAAGTCATACAACGTGTGATTACAGAGTTGAACTAACCAGTGATATACTGTAGGATGACTTGTCTTTAGATGGAGGCATCTAAGTTCTCATGGGTATGGAAATGCTCTGGTTGGCGGTTGCACAGGCTGTGTGGGATGATGCCAAGTTGAGGTGTGCAGTCTCCCATGTTAAAATGTGTCCCGTGCAGAGCTGTGGCACTCAAAGCACTTCTCCACTGTGAGCCCGCAGGGACATATTGTGTAAACGGCCATATAAATGCACCTAACAGAGAGTGTGTGTGTGTGTGTGTGTGTGTGTGTGTGTGTGTGTGTGTGTGTGTGTGTGTGTGTGTGTGTGTGTGTGTGTGTGTGTGTGTGTGTGTGAGGCAGACAAAGGAGATGAGAGAAGAGAGGGGATAGGGGTACTGTGTGTATGTTTGTGTGTGGGGGGAGGGGTGACTGTGCTTGTCGTGCATGTGTGTGTCTTTGTGCATAGCACATGGGGATGTGTGGAACTAACTCTTCAGCCTGAAGTGTCCCCACTTAAGCCAGCAAATAGCTAGCTTTTCACGTGGCACCGACTGGTAAGACACTTCAGGAGGGCGGTCACATGTGCTAGCAAGACAGAAGTCCCAAGTTCACTACTAGTTTACTACAGTACTTACTATAGAATTCTGTAGTATACTACACACTGTCCTATCCATTGATTGTGTAGTACTTACTGTAAAATACTACAGTAATGTCTGCAAAAACAGTACAGTTTAACTACAGTTATTTTACATATACCCTGCCCATTTTCCTCCCCCATATCGCAATTTGTACCACACAAGTGAGAAACTTACATGCCAAGAATAGACAAAATTCTGTATTGTGTTCCCTACAGGTCATGGAAAACAGCACAAGTCCTATACCTACCTACAGGTCATCGAAAATGTGCTCCTTTAGTATTTCTCCAGTAGGTTTCCTGAAGCGGAAAGCCTACAGTTTTGTGTCAAAGATAATAAAATAAAAACACTATAGTAAATACTATAGTAATGTCCACAAAAGCACTACAGTAAATACTTCAGTAGTACAGTCCACAAAAACACTATAGTAAATACTACATTATACTGCAATCTGCAAAAACACTACATGGATTACTATAGTATATACTAGTTATTTTACTACAGTATTTATACGATAGTTACCTGTAAATACTACAGTTCACTACAATATACTAGTTTCCACAGTAGTGTTTTTGCTGACTTTAGTGTTTTACAGACATTTTGCAGACTTTAGTTACTACAGTGAATACTACAGTAAAGTCAGCAAAAACACTACAGAGAATACTATAGTATTTTTTCATGTAGGAAGCCAGTAGTCATGGCTTAGTAAGGACAAGGTGGCATCTGTATTCAATACTTAATGAATAGAATGCATTGGATGCTTTTTGCAGAGAAGATTCTGCAGTAATGTTTAGGTCAGTGGAGAACATGAGGGGTTGATAACACAGACTGGCAGGCTGCAAATCACCATTTTTTCACCCACATCTCTGGAACCTTACAAACAAACAGGGGAAGGCTCTTTAACGAGCCAGTTATTTACGTAAATGCCGTTTAAATGGCATCCGATACTGAGAGGACAATGCCCACACACGCCCCTCAAAACTAGCCTACTCTCAGTGATGTATAGGTCTCAATAACATATTTTTTGACAATAGCATTTTCATACACAAAACAAACATAAGAAAAGACACCTACAGTAAAATGAACATCAGCTCCGCGGCAATGTAACGTGATCTCACATGTATTGCTCATGAAAACAAACATCACCCAATAAAAACAACTAACCAGCTAGACAAGTTGGTGGTTGGTACGTACAGACAGACAGACAGACGGAGGTCAGGCTCTCTGATTCTGCTCATAAAATCTGGCTGGAGGTAAGCTCCCTGCCTAACCAAAACAGTTGCTCTGAAGTCAGTGGCATATTCTTAATTTGGAGACGCCATCCGTCTCAGTAGGAACACATGCACACACAGATTCACACACACACACAATATATACAGTATAATATACTGTGTATACTGTTTATATATATTTTTTGTATTTATTAGGGATCCCATCAGATGCTGCCAAGGTAGTAAATCAAATATATCAAATCAAATGTTATTTGTCACATGCTCCGAATACAACCGGTGTAGACCTTACCACCTTACCGTGAAATGCTTACTTACAAGCCCTTAGCCCTTAACCAACAGAGAAGTTCAAGAAAGAGCTAAGAAAATATTTACTAAATAAACTAAGGTAAAAAATGTAATAAAAAGTACTCAACAAAATTACATAACAATAACGAGGCCATATACAGGGTGTACCAGTACCAAGTCAATGTGCGGGGGTACAGGTTAGTCGAGGTAATTTGTACATGTAGATAGGGGTAAAGTGACAATGCATAGATAATAAACGGCGAGTAGCAGCAGTGTAAAAATGGGGGGGTTCAATGTAAATAGTCCGGGTGGCCATTTGATTAATTGTTCAGCAGTCTTATAGCTTGGGGATAGAAGCTGTTAAGGAGCCTATTCGACCTAGCCTTGCCGCTTGCCATGCGATAGCAGAGAGAACAGTCTATGACTTGGATGACTGGAGTCTTTGACAATTTTTGGGGCCTTCCTCTGACACCGCCTAGTATATAGGTCCTGGATAGCAGGAGGCTTGGCCCCAGTGAAGTATTGGGCCATACGTACTAACCTCTGTAGCGCCTTACGGTCGGATGCCGAGCAGTTGCCATGCCAGGCGGTGATGCAACCAGCTCTCGATGGTGCAGCTGTAGAACTTTTTGAGGATCTCGGAACCCATACCAAATCTTTTCAGTCTCCTGTGGGGGAAAGGTGTTGCCGTGCCCTCTTCACAACTGTCTTGGTGTGTTTGGACCATGATAGTTTGTTGGTGATGTGGACACCAAGGAACTTGAAACTCTCGACCTGCTCCACTACAGCCCCGTCGATGTTAATGGAGGCCTGTTCGGCCCTCCTTTTCCTGTAGTCCACGATCATCTCCAGCAGCTACTTTTCCTGGGGTCCAAACACATTAAGGAACTTGCATCACACATTAAACAAAATATAAAACAGTACATCATACATCACTACATAAGAACAATATAAAATGTATAATACCACCATACAACAATATTACATGTGTCTCTTCACAGTCCATAATGTGTATTTTTACCTGTTTTGTAGATCTACCTGATCTACCTTACCTGATGTGGAATAGAGTTCCGTGTAGTCATGGCTCTATGTAGTACTGTGTGTGTGTGTGTGTGTGCATGAATACACACACAACACCTAATGCCAAGAGTGTGCAAAGCTGTCTTCAAGGCAAAGAATACACTTTTTCAGTTACTACATGATTCCATGTGTTCTTTCATAGTAATGATGTCTTCACTATTATTCTACAATGTGGAAAATAGTAAAAAAAAAATAAAGAAAAACCCTTGAATGAGTAGGTGTGTCCAAACTTTTGACTGGTACTGTATGTCCTCATTTACCATTAATCCCTGAAATTTTGTTACATACATTTCTGTTAATACAAGGATTAATGAAGCCTACAGTCATTTACCATTCTCATTCTCGGAGTGGAAACGTTGTTTGCAGAGTTCACAACCTGCTACACTTGTGAGAATTTTTTTGTGGGGGTTTCATTTCATACACTACATGGCCAAAAGTATGTGGACACGTGCTCGTCGAACATCTCATTCCAAAATCATGGCCATTAATATGGAATGGCCAGGACCAAAGAGCTCTCCAAGGATGTCAGGGACAAGATTGTAGACCTACACAAGGCTGGAATGGGCTACAAGACCATCTCCAAGCAGCTTGGTTAGAAGTTGACAACAGTTGGTGCGATTATTCGCAAATGGAAGAAACACAAAAGAACTGTCAACCTCCTTCGGCCTGGGGCTCCATGCAAGATCTCACCTCGTGGAGTTACAATGATCATGAGAACGGTGAGGAATCAGCCCAGAACTACACGGGAGGATCTTGTCAATGATCTCAAGGCAGCTGGGACCATAGTCACCAAAGAAAACAATTGGGAACACACTACACCGTGAAGGACTGAAATCCTGCAGCGCCCGCAAGGTCCCCCTGCTCAAGAAAGCACATATACATGCCCGTCTGAAGTTTGCCAATGAACATCTGAATGATTCAGAGGACAACTGGATGAAAGTGTTGTGGTCAGATGAGACCAAAATGAGCTCTTTGGCATCAACTCAACTCGCAGTGTTTGGAGGAGGAGGAATTCTGCCTATGACCCCAAGAACACCATCCCCACAGTCAAACATGGAGGTGGAAACATTATGCTTTGGGGGTGTTTTTCTGCTAAGGGGACAGAACAACTTCACCGCATCAAAGGGACGATGGACGGGGCCATGTACTGTCAAATCTTGGGTGAGAACCTCCTTCTCTCAGCCAGGGCATTGAAAATGGGTCGTGGATGGGTATTCCAGCATGACAATGACCCAAAACACACAGCCAAGGCAACAAAGGAGTCGCTCAAGAAGAAGCATATAAAGGTCCTGGAGTGGCCTAGCCAGTCGCCAGATCTTAATCCCATAGAAAATCTGTGGAGGGAGCTGAAGGTTCGAGTTGCCAAACGTCAGCCTCGAAATTAATAACTTGGAGAAGATCTGCAAAGAGGAGTGGGACAAAATCCCCCCTGAGATGTGTGCAAACCTGGTGGCCAACTACAAGAAACGTCTGACCTCTGTGATTGTCAACAAGGGTTTTGCCACCAAGTACTAAGTCATGTTTTGCCGAGGGGTCAAATACTTATTTCCCTCATTAAAATGCAAATCAATTTATAAAATTTTTGACATGAGTTTCTGATTTTTTTGTTGTTGTTATTCTGTCTCTCTCTGTTCAAATAAACCTACCATTACAATTATAGACTGATAATTGCTTTGTCAGTGGGCAAATGTACAAAATCAGCAGGGGATTAAATACTTTTTTCCCTCACTGTAGGTTGTCTGTCTTCCATTGTAGGCAGACAGGACTCAGAGAGTGCGTGGAGCTCACTCACACGGTTCGCTGATGAAATAGCTAAGAGGAAAGTCATTTTCAGAGAGAACCATTTTATGTCCAGCTCCTTCGTATGCTCGAAGGGAGGTTTTGTTAATGCCTCCAATACTAGTGGCAGATCCAAAGATGCCGCGCGGACAGGCCCTGGGGTGATGCAGCCGCCGGACACCTAAGAATTGGCAGATTAAATTTTTTTATCGATGTGTAAATGGTTAGCCAATATGGCTGAGGCATGCATCTTCAATATAGAGGCAGAGCGACCGGAGTCCAATAGTTTCTGAAGGAAGCTCAGTAGAACAGTTACAGAGCAGGACATCGGTTCCTCCGCCCTGGCAGAGCACCATTCGGTAAACAGCTTCTAGCGACCAGCATACATCATCCTGGTCGATGGGGCTCTGCCATTCTGTAACGTCTCGATAAAAGGAGGATCACAGCCGATCAGTAGAGGGTCGGGCTCTTCAGAGGCCACACCCATAGCTGCAATTGGTCTTTTCTGGGATGCCAAATCCTGCCATCCATCTGTGAGAGCAGGTTCTGTCTGTGAGGGAGCTGCCATGGTGCTCCCTCCATTGACTGAGCAGGACTGGAAACCAGGGTCTCGCTGGCCATCTGGGGGCAACAAGCAGCAGCCTATGCTGAGCTTGAGAGACCATGTGCAGCGTTGCTATGATCAGGGGATCAGAGGGAAAGTAAACAGTAGGCCCTCTGGCCTTGTGTTGTCTAAGGAGTCCATGTCCAGGGGGTTCTTGGACTCTGCCAGAGAGAGCCAGAGGGAGCAGTGGGATGTTTGCTCTGAGGCGAACAGTTCCAAATGTGCCGTTCCAAACCGCTGCCGTATCATCATCACTACTTGCGGGTGAAGTCTCCATTCCCCCGGCAGGCGGTTTCTGTCGCGACAAGAAGTCACCATCTCATTCACTTTGCCTGAGAGATGAATGGCTCATAGGGGGGCCAGATGTGGTAGAGCCCATGTCAAGAGTTGTTGAGCAACCTGTAGGGACCGTACAGACCTTGTTCCCCCTTGATGGTTGATGTGGAACACTCAATGTATTGTCTGATCGTATCAGGACATGTTTGTGTTTGAGAACCATCCGAAAGTGATTCTGAATTCCTAGCACGTTGATGTGCTCTTTCCTCCAGCTCTGCCCGTGCTCCCCAGTTTGTTAGTGAAGTGTCTGTTGTGACACCTGTAGTCAGTAAGGTTCTCTTCTTCCATGGCTGCAGAGTAGAGTAGCACGCTCGTCACCCGTATTCTGGTGTTTCTGTCCCGCTTGGGGTCCAAGCGGAGGTGGAAGGTTTTTGAAGCACACTTGTAGTGGCCTTAAAGACAGCATGCCTAACAGTGTCACCGCGGAGGCCACCGTGAGCATGCCCATCAGTTGTTGGAACATTTGAACCTTCACCCGCGTGTTCAACTGGAATTGTTGCAGAAGACGTGCCGAGGTGTTATACATGCCCTCATAGTGTGGGAGTTCAGAGCCATGCCAATAAAGGTGACCTTTTGGCTTGATGTGAAGATGCTCTTTCGCTGTTCAGGGTAAGACTCAGTGTGGTGACATGGGTCAGTGTCAGCGCTGTGCCCTCAGCCGCACACTCGCGAGAGGGGTGCAGATGAGCCAGTCGTCGAGGTAAGGAAGGATCTTGATCCCCTGTAGGTGGAAGGAGCTCAGGGCTGCGCTCACGCATTTTGTGAAGACATGAGGAACCAGGGAGAGGCCGTAGGGTAATACCATGAACTGATATGCCTAGCCTTGGAAGGCGAACCGTAGAAAATGCCTGTGTTCTGGTAACACAGGAACTTAAAAGTAAGCATCCTTTAAGTCCAGGGACGTGAACCATTCCCCTGCGGCTACGGTCTGGAGAACATTGACCATCCACAACATGTGAAAGGGGAGAACTTTCAGGAAGAATTGACCCATTTTATATCCAGACCTGGACGGAAGCCTCCGTCTTTCTTCGGGAACCAGGAAATAGGTTGAGTAAAAGCCATCTTGCTGTTCTGATGCTTTTACTTTTGTGATCGTGCCCTTCTCCAGGACAGATGTAATCTCCTGGTTGAGGGTGCAAGCTTTAAGGGGGCCTGTGACTGAAGTCATTCTGACCCCTGAGAATTGCTGCAGTCGGCGTCAGAACTACAGCCTGTACCCTTGTGAGAGGGTCATCAACACCCATGGGTCTGAGGAGTGGGATGCCCAGTAGGTCAGGTGCTGCTGGGTAAATCAGCCGACGGCTGACACCTGCCATTCAGTTTCTGCCCCCATGCCTATTTATGGGGTTGGGGGGTGCTATGGCCCCGGCCTCTTGGAGGCTGGGGGGTGACTGCGTCGCTGTCTAGTGCTGGCGAGCGCCTGTGTTAGGCTGGTGGTAGGGCCAAGGGCGTATGTGGTGCTGGGCCGAGTGAGAGAGGCGAGGTTCATGCGGGTCAGGCCTCCCTCTGCCACTACTCTGTGATGCCTGGTTTCTGAACGGTGGGTTCCACAGTGGTGTAGCTTGACTCAGCTGTTTTCTACATTTGATTGCCCGCTCAGTCACGGGGCCAAATATCAGCCCGGCGACCACTGGAAGCTTTCTCTGAGTCCGTCTAGAGTCATTGGACATTGGGGCTTGGGAAAGCCAGACCTAGCGATGAGTCACAACTTGGGTGTAAATCAGTATGACTAGCTCTCTGGTCATGAACGCAAACGCTTGAAGAGGTCCAGTTCTGCGTGCTTCGGCTGGAGCATCCTGTTCTGTGCTAGCACGAGAACTGAAAGGGAGTTTCCAATGCGGGCCGCTGTGTTGTAGGCCCATGACAGTAGCTCATCTGTGCCCCTATAGTGAGGTCTGTGGCAGTGGGCTTCAGCTGGGGAGAGCATCTGCTCTGCTATGCATACATACACCTTAGGCAGATGGTCAAGCCCATGTTGTTTTGTATCGTGCATGGCAGATAGCATCTTACTATCCTTGCCGTTGGGGGCGAGAGCCCGCGGGTCTGGCCAGCATCTCTAGAGCTCTGTAACTACGTCCGGTGAAGGTGGCACACCGAACGGTGTAGCTGCAGGGACCTTCTTAAAGAACGGGTTAGCTGCAGAGGCTGTAGCATGAGGATCATCAAGCTCTAGCCTAGCTAAGTCTGCACGCAGGACAGCACGTATTGAGGCAGAGCTTTTTTCTGACTCAGTGTGATCAGAGCCTCGGAATTACTCCTCTGACCCATCTTTAGCATTGACACTGAATGGGTCCACAACACTGGTTGGCACCTTCTTCACCATGTTGGGTGTGTCATCATCCTGGTCACTAAAGTGCTGGATGGATGCCCAAGTGGAGAGTAGGTCATCATCACGGATATCAGAGTCCTCTGTTGCATCTCCCATGCAATATGCTATAGGGCCCTGACTCCGGGGGCTTGAAGGAACGTAAAGCGTTTTTAGCTGCTCTATCTCAGAGGATAAAGAATCGATCTGAGGTGCTTATTTTTTTTTACAATTTCACCGAGGGGCCGCCATCGGTTTCGTGGCCCTGGATGGGTCCTGGCTAACAATGCCAGACGCTTGTAAATTATCTGTGAAAACCAGGCCATCAACTCTGGCTAGCCGTGCTTCCCTCACCTTCACAAACAGGATGACGCAGTTAATGCAGGGGTCAGAAAAGGCCTCACACGCAGGTGGCCAACAACCTCGGCAGGCGTAGCACAGGTCATGACCATCTTCTACTTGTAGTTCAGCTCCACAAGAGGCGCAGCCATGCATGCCCAGCATCATGGTGATGCAGTGTTTTCTCAGCTCAAAAAGTATATATATAAAAATATGTATTTTGCAACATACTTATTAATCAAATTAACTAACATAATAGTAATAGGAGACTGTATTACAACAGCTACCACAATACACAGTAAAGGTATAGAGCTACAATAATCTGGCGGGAGTTGTACAGCTCCTGCAAAATAATTTTGGGTGAGCCTAGCTATGACCACAGGGCTGGAACAGGAGACATATCATGTTGAAATGTAGGCTTATATATGTGAAACGCAACAATGGCGGTCATTTGGTAATCCATCTGCAAGCGGGGCCAATCACAACACGCCTTATTTTCATCGGAATTGAACCAACCAATAAGAATGCTTGAACATTAAATACACCTTTCTTTCGAGGCAAGTGGAAACATATCCACCCTGTTACAGAGGCAATCCGAATCTCACGATTTATAGCTGGCTAAACCTGACGTTCGCGATCTCCCCCATCTGCAAGCGGGGCCAATCACAACACGCCTTATTTTCATCGGAATTGAACCAACCAATAAGAATGCTTGAACATTAAATACACCTTTCTTTCGAGGCAAGTGGAAACATAACCACCCTGTTACAGAGGCAATCCGAATCTCACGATTTATAGCTGGCTAAACTAACATCCTTCCTAGACGTGGTTATTGAGGGAAGTGGCCCTTTGAAGTTTTAAATAATCGAAGGACGACAGTGCCCGGTGGCCTCGATAACGAGCACAGCAGTGGAGGATATCTTGACAAGGTTAGCACCGGAGTACAGTGGCCAACACACACACTAGCTGGGGGGCTAAGTCAGCACAAGACAAGGAAGCCCGATGTCCTCCGATAAAGGGGATAGGTAGGGGAGAGCGGCGAGGGTGGCATTTTCTGAGACAAACTCATCAAGTCACACCAACAACAACACATAAAACATAATTCTGCTTAAAAAACAATGACAATTTCTCTCAACCAGTGCCTTATGGCCTTTTTATGTGAGTGATGATGCCACCCTGTGATAAACAGTTCCCACTTTGTCAAAGGGAGGGGCACAAAATATTTTGCTAGTCCATTCCCAGCTCGCCTCTCCAGGGTGCTGTTGGAGAGACGCATAGCTGGGGCGCTCCACCAAAGTTCGGTCAAAAAGAAAATCTAAAAAATAAATCATGTAGCAGATATAGGATATGGTAGAAAGAGTATGTGGCCTTTTCTGTAGCCTACAGGCTGGAGATAAAATGTATGGCAATGTAATGAGACGGACACCTTTTACATCATGCAGGTTTCTCCGATCAAATAGCCTAACTTATTTTGACGGCCAATTAAATAAATCATGCGCTGTCATGTTAAGAAACAACATATCCTAAAAACAGGACATGGGAAGATACAATCTGAAAAATGGGGAGCAGTCAACTTGCTTGATACAACTAAAATAACTTTGCGAGAAGAATGGACAATGAGTGTCTGGTGTACGGTTTTATATGAACCCCGCACACTTCCTCCCACGCTGTCAAGTCAACGGCGTGACTATTGTTATTATTACCCGATATTATCAATACTTTCAACCGTACTAACGTCTGAAATGTATGAAGTAGAACTTCTTGCATCAACACTTTCCAAAGATACCCGATGGAGGATGTTTTTCTTTACCGTTTATTGGCGTGGCTTAGAAGGAAGTAACGCGATCTGGCTTGCCCCTCCCCGCTGAGGCAAACCTCTATTTCACCTTGACAATAATGCTATGTTTTCCAACTATAAGGGTGTCCAGAAGTTGTTTTTTCCCCCTTCTCACACCCAGTGTAGTTGGAGGATCTTGTGAAACAGCTTCTCGTGGTTTCCTATCGCTTTATTGAACTGATGAGTAGGCCTACCAAAGTAACAGCTACATAGTTCTCATCGGGCGTGTGTATGAATGACTTGACCAGAAGCTCTGAATACGGCGTGACAAGAACAACCTGTTGACCGGTGAGGCATTATCTTTTTGTCTTACAGGCTTTCCCTTATTGGTGCCTTTGTTGAGTTCCGTTTTGAATTGTCAAGTAAAATAATACATGCAAATGTACTTGTATATTTTACAGGATTGACTTTTATATGTCTGAGGCTGTGTCCGAAATGTATTGTCTACTACTCACTCAAACTACATCGTGTGCTGTGCCCAGTTTCCCGATAGCGATATAATTTAGGTTTACGAGTGTTTTAACGATGCAGTTTTCCTACAGCAGCCGAAGATGTAGGCCTAACATGCGTTTCTCAAAACACCACGTAGAAAGAACGGTCGCTAGGTGCGTGGTTGGAGCATGTGTCAATAGTGATAGGATCTCAAGAAGAGCACTCGTATCCGCTTTCTCAATTTAGATATTTTCTTAACTCTATAATTCGTTCACAATACTGACAACTAATCAGCTGCTATAGATTAATAGGCCACCTACGACTGCAAATAGAGGGGCTTATTCCGTTTGCCAATGAAAATGCACTAAATCACCGATTTTGGCACATTGTGCATATGTTAGGCTACACATCCTGAAATGTATTGAGACAAATTAGTCGCCTACAACTAACAAAATAGAACTCAATTGATTGACCACGAAATATATTTCAATATGATTGAAATAGGCCTATAGTCTAGTGTTTATATTTTTGTTGTCCTCTCGGATTTCATTTTAAGCATATTTGTATGCGTCGCTTGTTTGTATCAATTGCAAAGACGTGCTACTTTTTGTCGTCAACTTCCTAAATAATCGGCGGTCACAGAGAAGACGGGTAAAAAATGTGATTATATGTTTAGCGGAGGTCTGTGTATAAAGTGACGGCAAAAAAAGCATTAACTATGCATTTAGCTGTTCTACGAGTGGTCTGGGACAGACCCTAGATTACGAATGTTAAATGCAACGTTAAAAACGATGGTTTTGGAAAATAGCTCGGAGATGTAATGAACCTCATACGAAGGTTCTAACTATGAATTTAGCCCTAAAATGTGTTTTGTGAAATCGGTCCCCCAAGCTTACTAATCATACTTTAGGCTACTATTTAGAAGGCTGCCTACTTTTTTGTAAAAACGGATTCCTTAGGCTGCGTTTAGACAGGCAGCTTTAATTGTGAAAATAATTAGTCTAGGGGCAAAGATCAGAATTGTGCTTCCTGTGTAAAGGCAACCTATGCAACAGATCATCACACTAGGTTTTCCTAGCGGAGTTTTAGTCCACTAGATGTACCATATTACGAATGCGCAGTTACGTTGATTTCCGCCTCTGATGGGGAGGCACTAGTAATGTCTGCAGTTTTCGGTTTCGCTCTTTGTTTCAAGTGTAGTCTATAAATAAATCTCTCACATGTCTTATTTGTCTAATAGTTCAGAAATGTTTATTGCTTGCCTACATTTTACTCCCTCTGTTTAATATAACACACATACATTAGTTATTAATTTTGTTGTTGACTTGAAGTTTGTTCTATAGAGAGTAATTGACTAGCCACAACATGTAAGGAATATAGAGGAGGGTGGGGATTGGTGACCTCTGTCTCCTGGCCTCTAGGCCTACACTCCCTGCCTGCCCGCCCGCCCTCTCCCTGGGCCTGAGAGCTTACTCCCTGGAACTACAGGCCTCCACACCTACCTGGTCAACACCCCTCTCCTTTGGCCTAAAGTATAGTTTACTATCTGGAATTACTAAGACGTGTATAGTCCCGCTGTCAGGAACCCCGTGAAATAGGCTCTGTGCACCTAGTGACCCACCTACTTTTTTACGCTCAGAGACAAAGTCCCTACTCCAACCTCCACAGCCTGAGTTCCTCTCCCAGCCCCCCCGAGTCCGGCCGCCCCTGCTCGGACTCTGAGTGCCCCCCGCCTTGGGGGAGGCCTCCTCGTGCACCTGGGGACCCTTTCACTTCCACAGCTGACTTCCCAATCTGACTCACAGTCCCACCAGAGGACGGGTCCGGGTGGATGGGCGACCACCACCTAGCCCCCTACCTATCCAGAGCCCAATGTTTTATGCCTTCTACCCGCCTGCCTGTGCCCCCTCACACTCGGTGTCTGGCCTCTGGCCCTTCTGCGTGCACCTGGTAAGTAAAGAAGGAGGATGGTGGAGGAAGACGCCTTCCGTCCCTGACAAAAGCTTGGATCGAGGGCTGACTTTCAATAGATCGCAGCGAGTGAGCTGCTCTGCTACGTATGAAACGTTAACCCAGAATCGTGTCGTCTACAAGAAATTTAGCACCAGGTTCCCCACAAACATGCGGTGCGCATCAGGAGAAGGGCAGCAACTCACCCGGCCGCACCCCAACTCCGTCACGGACGGCTCTACTCATCTGCCAAAAGAGGCAGGCTGTCCTGGGCCAACCAAAGATCCGCGCCGCTAAGGTATCATTACGTTTAGGGGGGGGGGATTCTGACTTAGAGGCGTTCAGTCATAATCCCACAGATAGTAGCTTCGCACCATTGGCTACTCAGCCAAGCACATACACCAAATGTCTGAACCTGTTGTTCTTCCTCGTACTGAGCAGGATTACTACAGCTCCTTTGAATTTACAGTACTACAGCTCCTTTGAATTTCATCAAGTTGACATTCAGTGATCCTAGGCTGCTTCTGTCCATTTTATGGGTCCACAGAAAATCAATGGGTGTTGATGGTACTACCCACATCAGATGTAGGACTTTCTCCCCAGACAAGCTGGAGATGCCTCTCCTCACTTCGTAGGGCATGAGCCAGATCCATGCATTGCCCTATCACTGCGGGGCCAATGGGTTTAGTCTCCGCCTCGAGTCTAGTGAGCGTAGAGGAGACATACAATGTGTGGTGTCCCACATAGTCAAGCCTGAGGCCTGGTAGTGTCAGCTAATGGTAAGGCACATGTCATCTCCACTACATGCTCCAAAGAGCGTGGAGGAGAGCTCCCACATAGAATGTGTAGAGTCCCGCACCCCTGCGAACCTGAGACCTGGCAGTGTCCATAACCACTAGGCACATTCCATCTCCATTTAGTGCCCACTGTTAGAGGGTCCAGCCAAAGCCAGCTTTCGATTCAAACCTTCGGTTTAGAGTTAGCTAAGTTTTTATTGAACCTTTATTTAACTAGGCAAGTCAGATAAGAACACATTCTTATTTACAATGATGGCCTAGGAGCAGTGGGTTAACTGCCTTGTTCAGGGGGGGGGGGGGTGCGGGGTGCGCGTGTTAAAACACAGCTGTCTCCCAGGACTTTAACCCCCCCCCAGACAAAGCCAGGGATGCATTCGAGCCATTATTATCAGATTGTCTTCCTGTCAAGGTCAGGATTAGTTTACAAGAGCAGAAAATCATTGAGTCTGGTGGAGCTGCCCTCACATTTTCATGCTTGACCGAAAGCCCTGTATTCCAGGACTGACTGCCGCCTTCTGTAAACAATCAACAGCGGTCACCATCTGCAGCTAACTCCTGTTTGGTTTGCATCGTTAGCGACACCTGAAAACAGGTGACATACAGGGAGAGATTGGAAGAGAACTGCTAGAGGGCTACCTCATTATCTCCCTTTACCCCCTGTACTAACATGCTAGCGACAGTATGTATCCTAGCCGTTGGAGAGACTCCTTCAAACAAGTGACAGATTAGGGGTTGGAAGAGCCCTCCAAGGGCTACGGTACTATTTATCCCGAAGTTATGGATCTGACTTTGCCGTCTTCCCTTACCTCCCATGTCTTAACCTATCTGAGGTAGTTACTCTCAGCCGGACCAGGGTTTCGTTTGACCTGAAGACGCCTTTTGCTCCAGTTTGTTGTTATGTTAGGGCTACCTGCAAGCAGGTGACACAATGTATGGTTTGGAGTAGCCCGTATTCGACTTCACATTATTTTGGGAAGCATAGACACCCAATGTCCTGGGCTAAGGACTCCTTAAGAGTCATAATTACTCCTGCCGTTTACCCGCGCTTCATTGAATTTCTTCACTTTGACATTTAGAGCACTGGGCAGATATCACATTGCGTAAACACCCACCTTGGGTCTTCAATGCTTTGTTTTAATTAAACAGTCGGATTCCCCTGGTCCGCAACAGTTCTAAGTCAGCTGCTATGCGCCGCGCGAACGGGGCCGGCATGTGCCGTAGCGAACCCATTCCAGGGTGCCCTGCCCTTCACAAAGAAAAGAGAACTCTCCCTGGGGCTCCAGACAGCTTCTCCGGGATCTGTTGCGTTTCTGCATTGGACACCTCACTGCTCCCGTCTCTGCCAGTCCGTGGACATTCTGAAAGTAGTTTTGAGGTCAGTAGGTCACATGACCAAGGAGCTATTGAAATTCTAATGTTAAAATTTTTTTTTACTTTGGTTACGCTCCCTAATTCAACTAGGAATACCAAATGCTGTTCACTTCTCCACATGTTTATTATCTTTGGAAAGGGAATCCGTGTCCAAATCGTGAAAATAAGTCCTGTGCAATGTGCACAATTTTTTTCCAACATCATGACACTTATTTGGAGTCTGTGGCACAAGTGGTTTGAGGGCTATTAAGATTTGAAAGCATGAATATCTGTTGTCTAGCCAACCTGAAACTGTCTTTACCTCGTTTGAAAAGTAGTGCTTTTATTTTTTGAATTAGTCCATTCTATAGTCAGAGCATTAACTTTTCAACTGTGCTCAATTTATTTAACATCATGAGCGGCACCTCTGTCACTGTCATTGTGGCACATTGGTCTAGTTATGTAAGGGGATTGAATGCATGTTTTAAAGAAACGCCCCCCCAAGATTATTTTTATTTATTTGTTATTTATTTCACCTTTA
The DNA here is from genome assembly GCF_013265735.2 of Oncorhynchus mykiss. NCBI lineage: Eukaryota > Metazoa > Chordata > Actinopteri > Salmoniformes > Salmonidae > Oncorhynchus > Oncorhynchus mykiss. Next base: position 33,365,115 of record NC_048568.1, read on the forward strand.
TTTAACCAGGTAGGTAAGTTGAGAACAAGTTCTCATTTACAATTGCGACCTGGCCAAGATAAAGCAAAGCAGTTCGACAGATACGACACAGAGTTACACATGGAGTAAAATAAACATACAGTCAATAATACAGTAGAAACAAGTCTATATACGATGTGAGCAAATGAGGTGAGAAGGGAGGTAAAGGCAAAAAAAAGGCCATGGTGGCAAAGTAAATACAATATAGCAAGTAAAACACTGGAATGGTAGATTTGCAGTGGAAGTATGTGCAATGTAGAAATAAAAATAATGGGGCGCAAAGGAGCTAAATAAATAAATTAAATACAGTAGGGAAAGAGGTAGTTGTTTGGGCTAAATTATAGGTGGGCTATGCACAGGTGCAGTAATCTGTGAGCTGCTCTGACAGTTGGTGCTTAAAGCTAGTGAGGGAGATAAGTGTTTCCAGTTTCAGAGATTTTTGTAGTTCGTTCCAGTCATTGGCAGCAGAGAACTGGAAGGAGAGGCGGCCAAAGAAGGAATTGGTTTTGGGGGTGACTAGAGAGATATACCTGCTGGAGCGTGTGCTACAGGTGGGAGATGCTATGGTGACCAGCGAGCTGAGATAAGGGGGGACTTTACCTAGCAGGGTCTTGTAGATGACATGGAGCCAGTGGGTTTGGCGACGAGTATGAAGCGAGGGCCAGCCAACGAGAGCGTACAGGTCGCAATGGTGGGTAGTATATGGGGCTTTGGTGACAAAACGGATTGCACTGTGATAGACTGCATCCAATTTGTTGAGTAGGGTATTGGAGGCTATTTTGTAAATGACATCGCCAAAGTCGAGGATTGGTAGGATGGTCAGTTTTACAAGGGTATGTTTGGCAGCATGAGTGAAGGATGCTTTGTTGCGAAATAGGAAGCCAATTCTAGATTTAACTTTGGATTGGAGATGTTTGATATGGGTCTGGAAGGAGAGTTTACAGTCTAACCAGACACCTAAGTATTTGTAGTTAGTGGAGCTGAATGGAGCGAGAGAATGTTCTCCGCTGAGTTTATTAAACTTTAAAAAAAGAGGAGAACGGTAGTGCTGTTTTATGTACAATGTTAACACAATTAGTGCTATTACTCCCGTCCCTATTATTGCAGACATTTGACAGCATGTAGTAAAGTTGATTTAATCCACACTTGCATTAGTCCCCTCGTTTGGTGATTGACATTTAGGAAGCAACAACGAAAAGGCAGCTGACAGACCTACAGTATGTTTTAGCAGGGAAGTTTGGTAGGGTGACCTGATTTGTAACTATTAAAATAATTGTGAACTGAAAAGTGTAAGCTTGATTCTAGGAGGGGGGGGGGGGGGGACAATGAATATAAAAATAATTTGGTTAGGGGGTAGATTTGAAATCTTGTCTATAGGAGACTTATCTATTTACTTAATTTAGTCTTAACAGCGGAACTATTGTCATTAACAATGGGCTAATATAGGGTAATTACTGTGCTTGTCAGAAAGAACACTACTGTTATTATCCACACCTATTTTATTATTCTACTTCTTCCCAATTTTGCCACAAATCGCATTTGAAATCTGATTTGATTGAACCTTTATTTGGTAGGCATGTCAGTTAAGAACAAATTATTATCATGACAGCCTACCAAAAGGAATAAGGCCCCTGTGGGGACAGGCTGAGATTAATATTATTTTTAAATATAGGACAAAACACACATCACGACAAGAGACACCACAACACTACATAGAGAGACCTAAGACGACAACATAGCATGGCAGCAGCACAACGTGGCAGCAGCACAACATGGTAGCAACACAACATGGTACAGACATTATTGGGTACAGGCAACAGCACAAAGGGCAAGCAGGTAGACACAACAATAGAACTGTCAGTAAGAGTGTCCATGATTGATTCTTTGAATGAAGAGATTGAGACAATACTGTCCAGTTTAAGCTTTTTTGCGGCTCGTTCCAGTCGTTAGCTGCAGTGAACTGGAAATAGGAGCGACCCAGGGATGTGTGTGCTTTGGAGCCCTTTAACAGAATGTGACTGTCAAAACAGGTGTTGTATGTGGAGGATGAGGGTTGCAATAGGTTTCTCAGATAGGGGTGAGTGTTTTTATAAGCATCAACCAGTGGGTCTTGCGACAGGTATACAGAGATGACCAGTTTACAGAGGAGTATAGAGTGCAGTGATGTGTCCTATAATGAGCATTGGTGGCAAATCTGATGGCCGAATGGTAAAGAACATCTAGCCGCTCGAGAGCACCCTTTTGTGCTGATCTATAAATTACGTCTCTGTAATCTAGCATGGGTATGATGGTCATCTGTATCAGGTTTAGCTGGGGTGAAAGAAGTGCGATTACGATAGAGGAAACCAAGTCTAGATTTAACTTTAGCCTGCAGGTTTGATATGCGCTGAGAAAAACAGTGTACCGTGTAGCCAAACTCCCAGGTACTTGTATGAGGTGACTACCTCCAGGTCTAAATCCTTAGGTAGTAATCACACCAGTGGGCGGAAGGGCATTCTTCTTACCAAACCACATTACCTTGGTCTGAACACCTCCAAAACAAAAGGTAAAGGGCAGAGAAAGCCTGTTGGACACTACGAAAGCGTTGTTGTAGAGTGTTTTTCACAATCCGGGGAGGGGTATAAGACTAGCATTTGCATATGAATGGATGAGAGCGCTTCCTACTGCCTGAGCTATGTTGTTGATGTAAATTGAGGAGAGCGTGGGGCCTACCGTCGAGCCTTGGGATACTCCCTTTGTGACGGGCAGTGGCTGAGACAGCAGATGTTCTGACTTTATATACTGCACTCTTTGAGAGAGGTAGTTAACAAACCAGGCCAAAGACCCCTCGGACACCAATACTCCTTAGCCGGCCCACAATAATGGAATGGTCTACCGTATCAAAAGTTTTGTCCAAGTCAGTATAAATAACAGCACAATATTGCTTAGAATCCAGGGCAATGGTGACATCATTGAGAACATTTAAGGTTGCAGTGACACATCCATAACCTGAGCAGAAACCAGATTGCATACCAGAGAGAATACTATAGACAAGAAAGTTAGTCAGTTGATTATTGACAAGTTTTTCAACACTTTTGATAAACAGGGAAAATTAGAAATTGGCCTATAACAGTTAGGATCAGCTTGATATCCCCCTTCAAATAAAGGATGCACCGTGGCTGCCTTCCAAGCAATGGGAACCTCGCCAGACAGGAGAGACAGGCTTAGCGATGATAGGGGCTGCAACCTTAAAGAAGAAAGGGTCTAAACCATCTGACCCAATGTTTTTTGGGGGTCAAGTTTAAGGAGCTCCTTTAGCACCTTGAACTCAGTGACTGCAGGGAGAAACTTTGTAACCTCAGGGGAAAAAGAGGGAGGAGCATCGGGGCTATTTGCATTCGAAGGGGTGGGAGATGAGGAAATGTTGGACAGACAAGGAGGCATGGTTGAGTTAATGAAGTAGTGATTTAAAGAGCTCAGCCATGTGCTCTTTGTCAGTAACAACCACATAATTAAGGGACATGGGCAGCTTTGAGGAGGAGGGTTTATTCTCCAGGTCTTTAACCTCCTAGAACTTCTTGGAGAACTGCTCCTTAAAGTAACTAACTTTGACCTTCCGGATAGCCTGAGTGCACTTTTTTAATTCGCCTGAACGTGAGCCAGTCAGCCTGATTTATGCGTGTGCCGAGCCTTTCGCCAAATGGAATTCTTGAAGTGGAGTAACTCTGACAGATCACAGCCAAACCAGGGGCTGAACCTGTATTTAATTCTCATTTTCTTTATGGGGACTTGTTTAACATACCACTGAAAATATCAAAAAAGAAGGTCCAAGCATCTTCGACAGAGGGGATCAAGCTTATTCTATACCATTTTACAGAGGCCAGGTCATGAAGGAAGTCTTGCTCATTAAAGTTTTTAGCAAGTGTCTATGACAAATCAGGACCGGCCGTTTCACTGAGCAGCCATCACGAACACAGGCTGTAAAACAGTAGTCACTAAGGTCATTACAGAAAACACCAGACTGATACCTATCAGGATTATTTGTGAGGATAACATCAAAGAGTAGCCTTTTCTGGGTGTTTGGAATCATACTGAGTCGGGTTGGTAATAATCTGAGAGATTTAGGGAGTGCCATTGCTTTATGACTTGGTCAGGTGGTTTAAGTATGTCCCAGTTTAGGTCACCTAGCAGGACAAATTCAGACTTAGTGTAAATGGCCAGGAGAGAGTTTAGGGCAGGAAGGGTACAGGCTGGTGCTGATGGAAGACGATAGCACCCAGCAACAGTCAACAAAGAGCTATTTGAAATTTAATGCTTAAAACCAGCAAATTTTAATTTTTGGGGGACAGACTTGGTGGAGACAACTGAGCACTGAAGGTGTTGCTTGGTAAAGATTGCCACTCCACCACCTTTGGAAGATCTGTCTTTCCAAAAGCAGTTAAAACCAGAAAGGTTAACATCAGTATTCAAAACACACTTCCTTAACCACATCTCAGTAATGAACAACACATCTGGATTGGAGCTGTGAACCCACACTTTCAATGGATCCATTTTAGGTAATAAGCTTCTAGGTTTAACGTGCAGAAAACCCAGGCTTTTACGAGAGCAGAAATCAGTGAAGCCGAAATCAGAGGAGAATTGGGACTAGCAACAGTAGATGGGCCAGTGTGTACATGCACATTTCCAGATATAATCATCAGTAATACAATCAGGGCACGGCAGAGGACAGGGAGAGCTCTGCAGTGTTGATTTGACATTTGAATGTGCATCAGATGGCAACAAGATCATATTGTACAACAATTTAATCAGGTAACATGAATACAAAGCCGGTGAGAGGTGGTTAAAATAGGATGGTAGGCCGTGTAAGTCGGGGTCCCGAGTGTGGGAACAACCAGTCTGCCCCACATTTGGTAAACAAGCAAGTTTATAGTCACAAAGCACACTGGAGTCATGAGACAAATAGCATAAAGCACAAGAAAAAATATATAACCACTAGGGGCCATTGTAAGTTCAAAGCATCACTCGCCCCAACAGTGCGTGTGTGCTGGAGGCGAGCAAAAGCTCGGGGGTACCTGTACCAGACAAGGAGAGACAGGGCAGACGGTCAACACATTGTCAGGTGGAATCCAAAAAGCAGTGCAGCAGGCAATGGGGGTAGGTCACACCCACTTGGGAGAAGCTTTTTTTCGGGAGGCAGATTCCTTATAGAAAATCCCAGCTAGCTAGCTATCGTAGCTAGCAAGCCTCTGTCTCGTTTTTTTCCTGTGGAAAAGGGGGTCGTTAGCTAGCTATATCTCTTCAGTTTCGGCGACTGGTCCTTTACGACGTTCAACCAAAGTTGTCCTGTGGCTGTTATATTTTGGCGATTGCGGGAGGTATGTGTGTCAAACAGTCATTCAAACAGGCGTCACACACACACACGGTTATCCCCAAAGCAACACCATTCTACCGGCTGTTGTGCATTGTCAGACTGCGAAGAGGCGTGGAGTTGCCTGCAGACATGGTGCCCTTCGAATTCGCTACAATGTTATTCTCAATCCCCTGTGTATGCCAACACTGCATAGTATATTTTAGAGTAACAGCTAGGCCAGCAGCCTATACGTCGTAATGGCATGGTGTTTTATGTAGGCTACACTTCCAATGAAGTAGTCTCATATGCTTATTACTTGAGTTGCCTCTCCTCCCACAGACTCTTGCTATAACCCCTGCTTCATTGTTCATTTTTCCGGCAGCCGTTGGATGTTCCTGTAATTTACTTTCACTTACCCACTATTGTACGATTAGTGGGTAATCTAGTGTGCCGCTATAGATTTATAATGGGCTGCAAAATAGCGGTGTTGGAGCGAATTTGGAGAGCAGCTTGAAATGGGGCATACTGGTCTCCAGGATCCCAAGATAATTTGTTTTATTGGGCGTGCTCACAGCCAACTAGCCTATAGTCGTAAGGGGGAAATAATACTGTTAGTAAAGCACCATGGATAAAGTTGATAATAGTTGCCATTATGCAATTTTTTTTGCAAGGTGTTTGCCTAGGCTACGCAGCAGAACGTTGTAGCAGATGACAGGAACTCGACCACACTTCTCTTCGTATTTAGTGACCAGCGGCAGTAATTTTTTTGATTTTACATTTTTTTAATGCTCATAACCCACCATTGCCGTTTAGTGTATGCCTATAATCTGAAATTGTCAGTGGTAAATTTGGCATGGGAGTTATTAACTCATTCCATTGATAAGCATAGGTACGCAATGATGCATGTTTGAACCAGTATTAGGTCATTTGTTTGTTTTTGACCTTACTTTTTACTACCCACACACTACCCGCTATCTCTACCTACACTATATATACAAAAGTATGTGGACACAACTTCCAATTAGTGGATTTGGCTATTTCAGCCACACCCATTGCTGACCGGTGTATAAAATCGAGCACACCGCCATGCAATCTCCATATACAAACATTGGCAGTAGAATGGCCTTACTGAAGAGCTCAGTGACTTTCAACGTGGCACCGTCATAGGATGCCACCTTTCCAACAGGTCGGTTTGTCAAATTTCTGCACTGCTAGAGCTGCCCGGGTCAACTGTAAATGCTGTTATTGTGAAGTGGAAACGTCTAGGTGCAACAACTGCTCAGCCGCGAAGTGGTAGACTACACAAGCTCAGAGAACGGGACCGCCGTGTGCTGTAGCACGTAAAAATCGTCTGTTATTGGTTACAACACTCAATACCGAGTTCCAAACGGACTCTGAAAGCAACGTCAGAACATGAGCTTCATGAAATGGGTTTCCATGGCTGAGCAGCCTCACACAAGCCTAAAATCACCATGTCAAATCAAATTTTATTGCTCACATACATGTGTTTAGCAGATGTTATTGTGGGTGTTACGAAATGCTTGTGCTTCTAGCTCTGACAGTGCAGAAATATCGAACAGTTTCACAACATATACACAGAAATATGTGTGTTTCAGAGCGGCATTGGACTAAGATAGTGGCATAGTATAGAGTACAGTATATACATATGAGATGGGTGACGAAATTGTACAACAATTAAAGTGACTAAGATAGTGTGGAGTGCAGTTTACATACACTTAGGTTGGAGTCATTAAAACTAGTTTTTCAACCACTTCACAAATTTCTTGTTAACAAACTATAGTTTTGGCAAGTCGGTTAGGACATCTACTTTGTGCATGACACAAGTCATTTTTCCAACAATTGTTTACAGACAGATTATTTCACTTATAATTCATTGTATCATAATTCAGGTGGGTCAGAAGTTTACATACACTAAGTTGACTGCCATTAAAGAGCTTGGAAAATTCCAGAGAATGATGTCATGGTTTTAGAAGCTTCTGATAGGCTAATTGACGTCATTTGAGTCAATTGGAGGTGTACCTGTGGATGTATTTCAAGGTCTACCTTCAACCTTAGTGCCGCTTTGCTTAAGATCATGGGAAAATCAAATTAAATCAGCCAAGACCTCAGATTAAAAATTGTAGACCCCCAAGTCTGGTTCATCCTTGGGAGCAATTTCCAAATGCCTGAAGGTACCACGTTAATCTGTACAAACAATAGTACGCAAGTATAAACACCATGGGACCACGCAGCCGTCGTACCGCTCAGGAAGGAGACGCGTTCTGTCTCCTAGAGATGAACGTACTTTGGTGCAAAAAGTGCAAATCAATCCCAGATCAACAGCAAAGGACCTTGTGAAGATGCTGGAGGAAATGGGTACAAAAGTATCTATATCCACAGTAAAACGAGTCCTATATCGACATAACCTGAAAGGCCACTCAGCAAGGAAGAAGCCACTGCTCCAAAACCGCCATAAAAAGCCAGACTACGGTTTGCAACTGCACATGGGGACAAAGATCGTACTTTTTGGAGGAATGTCCTCTAGTCTGATGAAACAAAAATGAACTCTTTGACCATAATGACCATTGTTAATGTCGTGGAAATTTCCTCTATTTACCAAATCATGAGAGCAAACTACACACACGTCAGAGTTTGTTCACAAAGTCAATTTTTAATTATATGAGCTCCTTACACATTGCAGCTGAGATCCTTTAATAGCAAAAAACACACATAGTCAGACAGCATAGACATAATAAATCGTTCAGCTTTGTCTCTTTTCTCAAACTCAGAACCATAAACCAATCCTCCATATCAACAGGCATATATCAAATCCATCCTATCTTGACAAGATCACAGAGACGCACTGACTGGCACACAGACATTGTGGAGCCAAGAGATACACGCTTGACCTCTCCCCTCTCTCCGGCCCAAACAACTTAGTCTTGACATAGAACAGATACTGCAACCCCGCCACAGTATTATACAAAAATAACATTCTGATGAGAAGTAACTTACAAACATATGATGAATAAAAAAACATCTTACCTATGTTACCAACCAATTCTGATTATTCCCCAACATTATGTTTGGAGGAAAAAGGGGGAGGCTTGCAAGCCGAAGAACAGCATCCCAACCTTGAAGCACGGGGGTGGCAGCATCATGCTGTGGGGGGGCTTTTCTGCAGGAGGGACTGGTGAACTTCACAAAATAGATGGCATCCTGAGGCAAGAATATTATGTGGATATATTGAAGCAACATCTCAAGACATCAGTCAGGAAGTTAAAGCTTGGTTGCAAATGGGTCTTCCAAATGGACAATGACCCCAAGCATACTTCCAAAGTTGTGGAAAAATGGCTTAAGGACAACAAAGTCAAGGTATTGGAGTGGCCATCACAAAGCCCTGACCTCAATCCTATAGATTTTGTGGGCAGAGCTGACAAAGCCTGTGCGAGCAAGGAGGCCTACAAACCTGACTCGGTTACACCAGCTCTGTCAGGAGGAATGGGCCAAAATTCACCCAACTTATTGTGGCAAGCTTGTGGAAGGCTACCCAAAACGTTTGACCCAAGTTAAACAATTTAAAGGCAATGCTACCAAATATGAATTGAGTGTATGGAAACCTCTGACCCACTGGGAATGTGATGAAAGAAATAAAAGCTGAAATAAATATTTCTCTCTACTATTATTCTGACATTTCACATTCTTAAAATAAAGTGGTGATCCTAACTAACCTAAGACCAGGGAATTACTAGGATTAAATGTCAGGAATTGTGAAACTGAGTTTAAATGTATTTGACTAGGGTGTATGTAAACTTCTGACTTCAACTGTATGAGATGAGTAATGCTAGATACGGAATCTTTTTAAAGTGGCCAGTGATTCCTAATCTATGTCAATAGGCAGCTTTTTTTTCAGGTAGCCTTTGATGTGCTAGTGATGGCTGTTTAGCAGTCTGATGGTGCTGTAGGTGTCCAGGAGGGTGGAAAGTTTGTTCCCGGTAATGCGTTGGGCAGACCGGTCCACCCTCTGGAGAGCTTTGTGGGTGGTGCAGTTGTCATACCAGGCGGTGATACAGCCCGACAGGATGCTCTCAATTGTGCTTCTGTAAAAATTTGAGGGTTTTAGGCCACATTTCTTTAGCCTCCTGAGGTTGAAGAAGCGCTGTTGCGCCTTCACCACACTGTCTGTATGGGTAGACCATTTCAGTTTGTTAGTGATGTGTACACCGTGGAACTTGAAGCGTTCCACCTTCTCCATTGCGGTCCCATCGATGTGGATAGGAGGGTGCTCCCTCTGCTGTTTCCTGAAGCCCACAATCATCTCATTTGTTTTGTTGATGTTGAGTGTGAGGTTATTTTCCTGACACCACACTCCCAGAGCCCTCACCTCCTCCCTGTAGGCTGTCTCATTGTTGTTGGTAATCAAGCCTACCACTGTAGTGTCATCTGAAAACTTGATGATTTGAGTTGGAGTCGTGCATGGCCATGCAGACATGGGTGGACAGGAAGTACAGGAGGGGGCTGAGCACGTACCCTTGTGGGGCCCCAGTGTTAAGGATCAGCGAAGAGGTGTTGTTTCCTACCTTCACCACCTAGGGGTGACCGTCAGGAAGTCCAGGACCCAGTTGCACAGGGTGGGATTCAGGACCAGGGCCTCGAGGTTGGAGGGTACTATGGTGTGGAATGCTGAGCTATAGTCAATAAGTGTTTATCTTACATAGGTATGCCTCTTGTCCAGATGGGACAGGGCAGTGTGGTGGCGGTTGCATCGTGTCTGGATCTATTGGGGCGGTAAGCAAATTGAAGTGGGTCTAGGGTGGCAGGTAAGGTAGAGGTGATATGATCCTTGACTAGTCTCTCAAAGCACTTTATGATGAGATTTTTATTTTATTTTTTTATTTCACCTTTATTTAACCAGGTAGGCTAGTTGAGAACAAGTTCTCATTTGCAACTGCGACCTGGCCAAGATAAGGCATAGCAGTGTGAACAGACAACACAGAGTTACACATGGAGTAAACAATTAACAAGTCAATAACACAGTAGAAAAAAAAAAGGGGGAGTCTATATATACATTGTGTGCAAAAGGCATGAGAAGGTAGGCAAATAATTACAATTATGCAGATTAACACTGGAGTGATAAATGATCAGATGGTTATGTAAAGGTAGAGATAGAGATATTGGTGTGCAAAAGAGCAGAAAAATAAATAAATAAAAACAGTATGGGGATGAGGTAGGTGAAAATGGGTGGGCTATTTACCAATAGACTATGTACAGCTGCAGCGATCGGTTAGCTGCTCAGATAGCAGATGTTTGAAGTTGGTGAGGGAGATAAAAGTCTCCAACTTCAGCGATTTTTGCAATTCGTTCCAATCACAGGCAGCAGAGAACTGGAACGAAAGGCGGCCAAATGAGGTGTTGGCTTTAGGGATGATCAGTGAGATACACCTGCTGGAGCGCGTGCTACAGATGGGTGTTGCCATCGCAACCAGTGAACTGAGATAAGGCGGAGCTTTACCTAGCATGGACTTGTAGATGACCTGGAGCCAGTGGGTCTGGCGACGAATATGTAGCGAGGGCCAGCCGACTAGAGCATACAAGTCGCAGTGGTGGGTGGTATAAGGTGCTTTAGTGACAAAACGGATGGCACTGTGATAAACTGCATCCAGTTTGCTGAGTAGAGTGTTGGAAGCAATTTTGTAGATGACATCGCCGAAGTCGAGGATCGGTAGGATAGTCAGTTTTACTAGGGTAAGTTTGGCGGCGTGAGTGAAGGAGGCTTTGTTGCGGAATAGAAAGCCGACTCTTGATTTGATTTTCGATTGGAGATGCTTGATATGGGTCTGGAAGGAGAGTTTAGAGTCTAGCCAGACACCTAGGTACTTATAGATGTCCACATATTCAAGGTCGGAACCATCCAGGGTGGTGATGCTGGTCAGGCGTGCGGGTGCAGGCAGCGAACGGTTGAAAAGCATGCATTTGGTTTTACTAGCGTTTAAGAGCAGTTGGAGGCCACGGAAGGAGTGCTGTATGGCATTGAAGCTCGTTTGGAGGTTAGATAGCACAGTGTCCAAGATGTGAGTGCTACAGGGTGTAGTACAGTAATTTTGTTTCAATTACCTTTTGCTTTCTTAGGTAAAGGAACTGATGGCCTTGACTTTTTTTTCCAAACCTCCATAAATCACTAAGGCCAATCACTAAGGCCAATTTTAAAGTTTGGTGGAGCAGTAATGATCTGGGGCTGTTTTTCATGTTTCGGGCTAGGCCCCTTAGTTCCAGTGATGGGACATCTCTTTACGCTACCGCATACAGGGACATTTGAGATGATTCTGTGCTTCTAACTTTGTGGCAACAGTTTGGGAAAGACCCTTTCCTGTCTCAAGATGACAATGCCCCCCTGCATAAATTGAGGTCCATACAGAAATGGTTTGTCGAGATTGGTGTGGAAGAACTTGACTGCCCTGCACTGAGCACTGCCCTTAAGCCCATTGAACACAATTGGGATGAATTGGAATGTAGACTGCAAACCAGGCCTAATCGCCCGACCTCATTAATGCTCTTGTGGCTGAATGGACGCAAGTCCCCGCAACAATGTTCCAACATCCAGTGGAAACCCTTCCCAGAAGAGTGGAGGCTGTTCTAGCAGCAAAGGGGGGACCAACTCCATATTAATGCCCATGATTTTGGAATGAGATGTTTGACGGGCATGTGTCCACATACACTACATGACCAAAAGTATGTGACCACAGTGTCCTTCTGAAAACAATCTGTGACAATATTTTCCAGGTCCTAATACTTATAATATTATGTGCTAAAAGATCAAGGATTTCCTTACTAAAGTCAATTCTAAAGTATAGTTTCACCAAGTTATCGAACTCAGGCATTTCAATGGTGGCACGCACAGCAACGGGGAGCCAGGGAGACATTCCCTTAACCATATCCCCTACATTAATATTGAAATGCTGTATAACTGAGACTTTATTATAAAAATGTTTACTTTCGTCTCAAAAAATATATATTGCCACTATGCTCAATATTGCCATTATTCACTTGGCTCTTATACTCCTCTGTAATGTTTGGTGGTTGTGGCTTTAATCAATGAGTGACATATTTAAAGGGCAGCGGTGCATTTTGAACACAACTGGTCATTCAGTAAATCACAGTTTCTGTTTTTACTGAACGCAGACCAGGGCCTGGTTTCCCAAAAACATCTTAAGGCTAAGTTAATCTTTTTGAACCTTCGTAAGAGCATCTTTAAATTCCAGAGCCATTTCCCAAAACAGCCTTTTATAAACGTTGCACATGAAATCGCTCATAATCTAACTCCTGCCTCAGACCACTATTAGAACATCTAACGCCTCAATTACACCGACAGGGAAAATTTAATTTTGGTCCACCAGAAGTACATTCATTTCCAATGGAATGCTGCTTTTGCCTTGCAGCATTGCCTTGCAGAGGCAGTTGCAGTGCGTTCTGTGTGGTGCATACATTGGCTTTATCAAACATATGCCTCAAGTGTATGCTTGACAGAAGTGGTATCAGAAGGTGAATGTTGAACTTTTTGTTGCACAAATATCCAGATATCTGCCAACCATTTTGCGAAACAACACTGTCGGTGGGATCGAGGTGTACGTGTCTTATACCACCGTTTGCCCTCCTGTGTCAATTTACACACACACACACCTCTGCTAAACATAGAATGAAGATGTTAATCTGTCTCTGACCTCCGAAAACTTAATTGTTGAATATAAAGCCTAAAAAGTTTGCAATGTTATAAACAAGCGAAGCAAGGATGCATTTAAAAAAACAAATTAAAACCAAGATGAATGAATTATATGATAGCTAGTTAGATTATTAGGCTAAATATTGACATCTTTCATGTATGTTCAATTGATAGACCTACCTAGTATTAAGGCATTAGGCTACATCAGTTGCTTCAATATTTGTATTTATGAGGCCAGCTATAGGCTACTATTATCTTAAAGCGCACACATTTCACAGTAGCCTAACCAATAATCTACAGGTCAACATATTAGATCTATGACAACGTCGCTTCACTTGCTACTTCATGGTTAATTGTTTTAATTGTAGATTCTGTAGGCCTCATTGATGCTCAATTCCTGCCTTTCATTAGGCTACAATGATTTGAGCAATTGCGAAATAACCTATTTTTAGGTCACATAGAAAATATCAATAGCAAAAGAGGGAACGAGTGACTTCGGCTTTACTTGTTTTTGGTCAAAGTTTACACACACTGAATTATGCACAATTTTACATACTCAAACATTGCATACACAATAGTATGAGAAAATACATAACACATGGCAAACATACAGTATAATACAAACACTCAAATGCATAATTGGCTACACATTTATTCTCTTGATGGGAAAATTGTATTGTGTAAAAAAAATGTTTTTTAAAAATGAATAGCCATAGATCATTTTAAGGGCTACAGCGAGCTCTTTAGCCCATATTCTAGAATAATTTTAGCAAAAGAAAATATCAATGTGACTTAAAACTAGGCCTAGATTGGTAAAGCATAAGGGTATGAGATCACTTGTTTTAAAGTATACCTCACCCACCATTATCAAAAAAATATATTTCCAACAGGTTGTGCTGAAATAAACTTTAACACAATCTTGAGGTAGCCAGGTAGACGTTTCCTCGTTGTTTCTATTTCCAATCAGAATTTGACCGAAGGTTTTTTTTGGGGGGGGGGGGGGCAATATTAAGATCACTTTATTGATCAATTGCACACAAGGTCCAACTGAAACTTGACCTCTGCTTTTAACCTAACCCCTACAAAATATGTGTGTTTTGGAGAGGTGTGGGGGGGCTGCCACACTGGGTGCCTGGGGAGCTGTTGTTGTGGGGGGTTAAGTGCCTTGCTTAAGGGCACAACGGCAGGCAATGACATCTAGGATTTGATACCAGCAACCCTCCGGTTGCCAGCTCACTTACTGCCAGATTTGAACCGTCAGACACGGAATTTGTCCAGGATTGCCTCTAACCGCTAGGCTACCTGCCGCTCCTGGGTATTAGCTCTATCGCTTTTATGAGAGAGTTGTCTTTCGGGCACAGGATGAGGGCAAATATATGAAATGTTAAATATGTGTTTTTAATCTGCACCAGTTTATTTTATTTTACTTTGTGTGTACACACAAGCTGTTTTATAACAGTTAAAAAAAAATCTTCATTTAGTTGCATTTCTTTGTGTGAATGTAATGTTTTTCTTTTGCTCTTTACAGGAGCCAAAATGCTGCCTAGTACATTCCTTACTGGACCTTTGCGTATCATCTTGGTCGGGATCCTTGGTATAGGAGGATTTCTGACGCTGTTTGTAATGTACTATCAATCAGCTCCATCTCAGATCTGCCCTCCCCAACCTGCTTTGCCACGTCATTACTCAAAGCCACCTGAGAACAACTCCTTGTCTAAGAAGCAGCCAGAGCCAGACAAGCCCATCATGCTGTTGTGGTTCTGGCCTGAAAACCGCAGGTTTGATTTTAGAGATTGCACCACTTTCTTCAACATTGATGGCTGCCAACTGACAGATGACCGGTCTCTGTACAACAAGGCAGACGGGGTGCTCATCTTTCACAAATCCATCAAACATGATTTATCCAACTTGCCTCAATCACCTCGACCACCATTCCAGAAGTGGATCTGGTATCATGTGGAATCACCTACAAACACAATTAGAATACCTGGTCTAGAGAACCTTTTCAACTTGACCTTGAGTTATAGGGAAGATGCAGACATCCCTGTACGTTGGCGCTTAACTGCAAGGAAAGGCCAGGGTGAGGACTTTGTGCTGCCCAAGAAGGATAAATTAGTTTGCTGGATTGTGAGTAACAATAACCCTGCAACTGGAACAGCAGTAAGGGATAACTATTACACAGAACTTGTCAAACATATTAAGGTGGATGTCTATGGAAAAGCCTTTGCAAGATTCTTGAGATATGAGGACTACTTCTCAACACTCTCCAGCTGTAAGTTCTACCTCTCCTTTGAGAACTCAGTCCACAGAGACTACATCACTGAGAAGCTTAACGGACCACTTGCAGCAGGAACAGTGCCAGTAGTATTGGGCCCACCGAGACAGAACTATGAGGACTTTGTCCCGGGAGATTCCTTCATCCATGTTAATGACTTTCCCAATGCAAAAGCCCTGGCTGAATTCCTCCTGAAGTTGGACAAGGATGATGAGGCATATCTGCGCTACTTTCAGTGGCGTAGAAACTTATTTGCTCAGCAACATCTAATTCAACTGAGTCAAGAGTTCATCCAATCTATTTGTTATGCCTGTGACCATATAGGCAAACATAAGGAGTACAGGGTTGTGCACAATATTTACAAATGGTATTTTGGTTAATCAGACTTACATACTCTTCTGTGTATAGTGGGGCAAAAAAAGTATTTAGTCAGCCACCAATTGTGCAAGTTCTCCCACTTAAAAAAATGAAGCCTGTAATTTTCATCATAGGTACACTTCAACTATGACAGACAAAATGCGAGAAAGAAAATCACATTGTAGGATTTTTAATGAATTTATTTGCAAATTATGGTGGAAAATAAGTATTTGGTCAATAACAAAAGTTTCTCAATACTTTTGTTATATACCCTTTGTTGGCAATGACAGAGGTCAAATGTTTTCTATAAGTCTTCACAAGGTTTTCACACACTGTTGCTGGTATTTTGGCCCATTCCTCCATGCAGATCTCCTCTAGAGCAGTGATGTTTTGGGGCTGTTGCTGGGCAACACGGACTTTCAACTCCCTCCAAAGATTTTCTATGGGGTTGAGATCTGGACACTGGCTAGGCCACTCGAAGACCTTGAAATGCTTCTTACGAAGCCACTCCTTCGTTGCCCGGGCGTGTGTGGGATCATTGTCATGCTGAAAGACCCAGCCACGCTTCATCTTCAATGCCCTTGCTGATGGAAGGAGGTTTTCACTCAAAATCTCATGATACATGGCCCCATTCATTCTTTCCTTTACACGGATCAGTCGTCCTGGTCCCTTTGCAGAAAAACAGCCCCAAAGCATGATGTTTCCACCCCCATGCTTCACAGTAGGTATGGTGTTCTTTGGATGCAACTCAGCCTTCTTTGTCCTCCAAACACGACGAGTTGAGTTTTTACCAAAAAGTTATATTTTGGTGTCATCTGACCATATGACATTCTCACAATCTTCTTCTGGATCATCCAAATGCTCTCTAGCAAACTTCAGACGGGCCTGGACATGTACTGGCTTAAGCAGGGGGACACGTCTGGCACTGCAGGATTTGAGTCCCTGGCGGCGTAGTGTGTTACTGATGGTAGGCTTTGTTACTTTGGTCCCAGCTGTCTGCAGGTCATTCACTAGGTCCCCCTGTGTGGTTCTGGGATTTTTGCTCACCGTTCTTGTGATCATTTTGACCCCACGGGGGGAGATCTTGCGTGGAGCCCCAGATCGAGGGAGATCATCAGTGGTCTTGTATGTCTTCCATTTCCTAATAATTGCTCCCACAGTTGATTTCTTCAGACCAAGCTGCTTACCTATTGCAGATTCAGTCTTCCCAGCCAGGTGCAGGTCTACAATTTTGTTTCGGGTGTCCTTTGACAGCTCTTTGGTCTTGGCCATAGTGGAGTTTGGAGTGTGACTGTTTGAGGTTGTGGACAGGTGTCTTTTATACTGATAACAAGTTCAAACAGGTGCCATTAATATAGGTAACGAGTGGAGGACAGAGGAGCCTCTTAAAGAAGTAGTTACAGGTCTGTGAGAGCCACAAATTTTGCTTGTTTGTAGGTGACCAAATACTTATTTTCCACCATAATTTGCAAACAAATTCATTAAAAATCCTACAATGTGATTTTCGGGATTTTTTTTTCTCATTTTGTCTGTCATAGTTGAAGTGTACCTATGATGAAAATTATGATGAAAATTACATGCCTCATCTTTTTAAGTGGGAGAACTTGCACAATTGGTGGCTGACTAAATACTTTTTTGCCCCACTGTATGTCTATTACCACCATATTATCCTGTCAATGTACCATGTTCCAGGGTGGAATTTGGTCACACCCAGCAACCCACCATTGCAATGTTCTCACAGTGCCTTTATGACCTATTACCTGTGTACACACTACCTGTAGGAGAAGTGTACCTGGATGTCGACCTGTTCTTGCTAGGTTTTTAAGTGCCCGTTGTAAAAATATGACACCCGGAACCATTCACAATATTATGCAACAACCTCTGCATTCTTTCCTGTTTGAAATACTACTTGATTGTTTTATCTTTTACATGTTTTTTGAGCTGAAATAATCATGTAATAAAGTGATCAATGTAATGAAAATTGTCCATGAAATGAGACAGTTACACATCATAGAGACTTGAAACTGAGTTTGGCTTGAAGAGCAGCTGCAGTGTACTGTAAAACATCCTATAAATGCTATGCCTCTTTTTCTACGTTGTGAAGTTTGGTACCACTGGAGGGAAATGGTGATTGTGTTAAATGTAATATATATTACATTTATATATCATTTATTTTAACTAAGCAAGTCAGTTAAGAACAAATTCTTATTTACAATGACGGCCTACCGGGCAACTGCCTTGTTCAGGGGCAGAACAACATATTTTTACCTTGTCAGCTCAGGGATTCGATCCAGCAACCTATCAGTTACTGAAGGTGTTTTTATCTACATGTCTTATAATTTCTGGTTAACAATTTACCTTTTACAGCAGTAGGCGAAATCAGGGTCAAAGAGTGATTCTTGGTAGTCTTAAACAAATCTACTTTGAAACAGAAGTATACACCTCACACATGGTTGTGGGTTTAAAATAAAAGGACACCTGTGCCATGTCAGACACGCATCATAGAAGACTGAAATATAACGAAACTGTTGGACAAAGCCACACTGGATTTTATGTGTAAAAGGAAAGAGAAAAAAAAGTTAAAGAAAAAATGAATAACATGCCACCCATGAGGGCAATTTGTTCCTTAGACTGCAGGAAAGGCCTTGCTGTGATTTTGTTTCTATTTGAATGTTTTCAGAAAACAATAAACAGTGTCTTAGCAAAGAGCAGTGATGTAAAGTACTTAAGTAGAAATGCTTTAAAGTACTAGTTAAATAGTTTTGGGAGGTATCTGTACTTTACTATTTATATTTTTGACTACTTTTACTTGACTACATTCCTAAAGAAAATAATGTACTTTTTTTCCTTTAACTCAAAAGTACTCGTTGCATTTTGAATGGCTAGCATGACAGCTGGTCCAGTTCACGCAATTATCAAGAGAACATCCCTGGTCATCCCTATTGCCTTTTGATCTAGCTAACTAACTAAACACATGCTTCGTTTGTAAATGATGTCTGTGTTGGAGTGTGCCCCTGGTTATTTGTAAATGATGTCTGTGTTGGAGTGTGCCCCTGGTTATTTGTAAATAAATGGTGAATTTAAAAAAAATGGTGCCATCTGATTTGTTTAACATAAAGAATTTGAAATGATTTATACATTTACTTTCAATATTTAAGTATATTTTAGCAATTACATTTACTTTTGATACTTAAGTATATTTAAAACCAAATACTTTATTTTTACTCAAGTAGTATTTTACTGGGTGACTTTTACTTGTGTAATTTTTTTATTGAGGTATCTTTATTTTGACTCAAGTATGACAATTGGTTACTTTTTCCACCACTGGCAAAGCAATTTCTCAAGAAATAATTTTGCTGGGAGTGGGGAAGGCAAACTGAAAACTATCTGTTATTGGCAGAGTGGGTTGGAACCCTTCAAACTCATTTTACGTGCCCCCAACCAATTTGTATTTTTTTTTGTTATTAGCATTTAACAAAAAAAAGTTCAACTTAATTTGTACATAATGTTGGTGTTACCGTCTCTTATGACCGAAAACAACTTCTGGACATCAGGACTGCGATTACTCATCACGGACTGGCAGAATCCTTTTTTTCCTTTAACGAATGTGACGATGCCGACGTGAACGATATACTTCTTTCTCGGGGACAGGCCCAGATCCCCGTGATTTGCGTGAAGAGGAGGCGGAGAAAAAGGGGCCAGACTGCCTTCTGAGAATTCGTAGGCGTTCATATAAACCCTCACTTCCTTCCATTCTGCTAGCAAACGTGCAATCTTTGGACAATAAAATAATGACCTATGCGGAAGATTGTAGTTTAAACAGGACATTCAAAACTATAAAATCAGTTTTCATCTGTATTTGTTTGTAGATGTTTACATACCACCACAGTCAGAGGCTGGCACTATGACCGCATTGAATGAGCTGTATTTCACCATAAGCAAACAAGAAAACGCTCACCCAGAGGCGGCGCTCCTAGTAGCCGGGGATTATAATGCAGGGAAACTTGTATCGGTTTTACAAAATTTCTACCCGCATGTTAAATGTGCAACCAGAGGGGAAAAAAACTCTGGACCACCTTGACTCCACACACAGAGATGCATACAAAGCTCTCCCTCACCCTCCATTTGGCAAATCTGACCATAATTCTATCCTCCTGATTCCTTCAAGCAGGAAGCACCAGTGATTAGATCAATAAAAAAGTGGTCAGATGAAGCAAATGCTAAGCTACAGGACTGTTTTGCTAGCACAGACTGGAATATGTTCCAGGATTCCTCCGATGGCATTGAGGAGTACACCACATCTGTCATTGGCAAAAGGAACACCTATGTGAGAATGTGATTCATTGACAACAGCTCAGCGTTCAACACCACAGTGCCCTCAAAGCTCATCAATAAGCTAAGGACCCTGGGACTAAACACATGCCTCTGCAACTGGATCCTGGACATCCTGACGGGCCGCCCCCAGGTGGTAAGGGTAAGTAACAATACATCCGCCACGCTGATCCTCAACACTGGCCCCTCAGGGGGGCATGCTCAGTCCCCTCCTGTACTCCCTGTTCACTCATGACTGCACGGCCTGGCACGACTCCAACACCATCATTGAGTTTGCCGATGACACAACAGTGGTAGGGCTGATCATGGACAATGACGAGACAGCCTATAGGGAGGAGGTCAGAGATCTGGCCGTGTGGTGCCAGGACAACAACCTTTCCCTCAACGTGATCAAGACAAAGCAGATGATTGTGGACTACAGGAAAAAAGAGGACCGAGCACTCCCCAATTCTCATCGACAGGGCTGCAGTGGAGCAGGTTGAGAGCTTCAAGTTCCTTGGTGTCCACATAATTAACATGGTCCAAACACACCATGACAGTCGTGAAGTCGGCACGACAAAACCTTTTCCCCCTCAGGAGACTGAAAAGATTTGGCATGGGTCCTCAGATCCTCAAAAGGTTCTACAGCTGCACCTTCGAGAGCATCCTGGTTGCATCACCGCCTGGTATGGCAACTGCTCGGCCTCCGACCGCAAGGCACTACAGAGGGTAGTGTGAATGGCCCAGTACATCACTGGGGCCAAGCTTCCTGCCATCCAGGACCTCTATACCAGGCTGTGTCAGAGGAAGGCTCTAAAAATTGGCAAAGACTCCAGCCACCCTAGTCATAGACTGTTCTCTCTGCTACTACTTGGCAAGCGGTACCGGAGCACCAAGTCTAGGTCCAAGAGTCTTCTAAACAGCTTCTACCCCCAAGCCATAAGACTCCTGAACACCTAATCAAATGGCTACCCAGACTATTTGCATCCCCCCCCCCCCCCCCCCCCCCCCCTTTACACCTCTGCTACTCTTTGTTGTTCTCATCTATGTATTGTCACTTTAATAACTCCACCTGCATGTACATATTACCTCAACTAACTGGTGCCCCCGCACATTGACTCTGTACCGGTACCCCCCTTTATATAGTCTCGCTATTGCTATTTTACTGCTGCTCTTTAATTACTTGTTACTTTTTATTTCTTATTCTTATCCTATTTTTTTAACTGCATTGTTGGTTAGGGGCTCGTAAGTAAGCATTTCTCTGTAATCTACACCTGTTGTATTCGGCGCATATGACTAATAAAATTTGATTTGATTCTTATTGGTCTTACCGTCTTGTGATGTCACCAGCCAGACAAACTCCATCCCACCAAAACAGGCTGATATTTCAGGCGGTCTTTTCAAGCAGCTCTGACACCGAAAGGGCATCATCATCATGATCTAAATGTCACAGTATTATTCCATCCTCATAGTGTGAAAAAAATGATATATTGATATTTTTTTTTTGGACTGCTGAGTCGTTTGTTTTTCACGGTCTAAGCCATATAAAAACAACTAGAAATACATGTTATTTTATTTAATTCCTCAATATTTACATTATACTACTCTTCCCCCAACCCAGTATATTACCAAATAAAATGTAATTGTTCACATGGTTCGTATACAACAGGTGTAGATTGAAACGCTTACTTACGATTCTGTATCCTATTACCCGTCATGGAGCTCTGGGCGCTTCATGATTCAAGAAAAGGGTTTGGGGATTCTATATAAAACCTTTCTGGAGTGACACTTATACCCCCAATCCATGAGGCTGCTGAACAATTAATCAATAATTATTCACATTGACACCCCCCCCCCCCCCCCCCCATTTGTTTCGTACACTGCAGCTACTCTCTGTTTTATTATCTTCACCCTACCTACATGTACAAATTACCCTGAACCTGTACCCCCGCACACTGACTCAGTACCAGTACCCCCTGTATATAGCCTTGTTATTTTGTGTTACTTTTTATTATTTTTTACTTTAGTTTGATTGGTATATATGTTCTTAACCAACAGTGCAGTTCAAGAAGCGTTAAGGGCTTGTAAATAAGCATTTCACAGTAAGGTCTACACTTGTTGTATTTGGCACATGTGACAAAGTTTGATTTGAAGCAAGCGATAGAACCTTTTTTTTGTTCTACAATTAACCTTTTTTCTGTACTAAATGTTTGGCACTTACAAATTTCAAACCTTGTGTTGACAAATTTGATCAAGTGACGGTTGGTAACTTTGGGTGACTGCTGGTAACTTGGGTGACTGTTGGTAACTTTGGGTGACTGTTGGTAACTTTGGGTGACTGTTGGTAACTTTGGGTGACTGTTGGTAACTTTGGTGACTGTTGGTAACTTGGGTGACTGTTGGTAACTTTGGGTTACTGTTGGTAACTTGGGTGACTGTTGGTAACTTTGGGTGACTGCTGGTAACTTGGGTGACTGTTGGTAACTTTGGGTGACTGTTGGTAACTTTGGGTGACTGTTGGTAACTTTGGGTGACT
Organism: Oncorhynchus mykiss; assembly: GCF_013265735.2. Lineage (NCBI taxonomy): Eukaryota > Metazoa > Chordata > Actinopteri > Salmoniformes > Salmonidae > Oncorhynchus > Oncorhynchus mykiss. Next base: position 33,387,658 of record NC_048568.1, read on the forward strand.
GTTGGTAACTTTCCTGTTCTAAGAGCTGGATGTTTTTCAAGAACTGCTAATAGCATCCCTCTGTACACTTGTACCCAGGTCCTGTGAGAATCCCAAATCAGGCCCTAGGCACTAGTGTAGTTTTGAGAGGATTGAAAAGTTGCATCATGTTCCTTTAACAGATAGGCTAACCCCACCTAGATGGGGGAAATAACCCATTCACTAAATCAAGTCAATTGGACTTTTCTTGTATGTTTTTTATGAATATATTTCACTTGTATCAGTCTATTTGTTCAGTATGTTGATTTATTCTGCCCTCCAGTGGTCAATTAGTACTTCACTCAAGGATATCATACTAACAGTAAAATCTTGTGGACAGAATGAACAACCAAATTAGATGTTTGTTCTGGGTTAAGCGACATTAAACTAACAATAGCCCCTAGTAGACGGCGGCCTACCTCAAAGTTTTAAACTTGGTATGTCTTGTTAGTTTTACACAGTAGTAGAGAATAGCCCAATGAGCCGGCAGATTGAGCTAGTATTCCTTTTACATTGTTTGTCATCTGTGTCCAACTGGAATGTATGCAGCCGGCTCATATAGAAAGATAGAGGACTTTATATTTGTGCTATTATATCTTCTGTGACAGCATGGGCAGCGCCATTGAGGCTACAACCCATAGGAATTCCTACCCATTCGACTACTTTAAAATGGTGGAAGCATGGTGGAATCCCTCAATGGCGGTGCCCATGGGAAAACTGCCTTTTGGCTACTAATCTACCGACATAAAACATCCTCGATTCAGGCTGTAAGGGCGTCGCTTTCCTCCTGAACTAGCTTTAACGCCGAGCTGCCAGGGAAACAAATGGGAAAATGTGTTAATAAAACACAATTTTCCACCACTTTTTATTTTTTTTATTTCACATATATTTAACCAGCTGGCCAGTTGAGAACAAGTTCTAATTTACAACTGCAACCTGGCCAAGATAAAGCAAAGCAGTGTGACACAAACAACACAGAGTTACACATGGGATAAACAAAGCACAGTCAATAACACAATAGAAAATATATATATATACAGTGTGTGCAAATGTAGTAAGATTAGGGAATTAAGGCAATAAATAGGCCGTAGCGGGGAAGTAATTACAATTGAGCAATTAAACACTGGAGTGATAGATATGCAGAAGATCATGGTGCAAGTAGGGATACTGGGGTGCAAATGAGCAAAAATAATAATAATATGGGGATGAGGTAGTTGATAGAATGTCTGTTACTTCCTGATGTTGCACACAGCGTTCAGCCAGGGGTAAACAGACTGCTACAACCTGATTGGCTGAACATGAGGCAGTACCATTAGCCAGTGTACTCTAGCATGGTGGTGTAAATTGTTTTATTAAGACAGTACTCATATTTTTTTATTTTTTTTGTTGTAAAAATGAATAAAAACTTTTTGGTGGCGCAGTCCGCTAATAACAATGGTCTCACTGGTTGTGAGTTTTAATCCCACATGGGCTGGATATCTTTTTTCTTCTTCTTTTAACCCTTTATTTACAATATTCATCCCGTGCAAAAACTCTGTTATAATTCTGAAAAGTGAAAACATACCTGTGAGAAGGGTTGCCCTGGTAGTAGTTTTTTTTATACAGTACCTAAAACCAATCTGTGCTTTAATTAGACCATTGGAAAAAAGACTACTGCATAAACACTGCAATGCGTGTTGGATTGAATTGAGCCCATAATCTTCCATTTCTAGGCGATGATTGCACTTCTCTTCCCAAAACAATACCGCGAAATATTTTGGGGAAGCGCCCAGCAAGTGGGATAGATGTCAGGAACTCGGCGCATATCGCTGTGAGCTAACTGTTCACAGCCATAAATGCATGCGATGCCCATAATTGTATTATCAGAATATGCCAGTGGACGTCTGGTAAATATGCTTTAGAGAGAAAGTGTTGGGATCAGGTTCAACTACATTTACCCACCTCAAAATGAATATTTTTGCACAATTTCTTCCACCCACAACATCTCACCTGAATGCATTTATTTATTTTTTACATTTGTAGGGGTTGGGCAAAGGCTGAAATTGGGGTTGAGGGTTAGTTTCAGTTTTTAAGAAGAGAGATTATCGAAATAGGCGGGATTTATGATTTATGTACGAGCCGGACGCGGGGGACAAGAGAGAGACGCAATGACAAACGACGTAAAAGGATAATAGCGCCGTTCAAAGGTTGGTTGGGCCAAGTAAAGGTATATAGTCAGAGACCCCCGGGAAATCCTATAGGTCCCTTCGTTGATCTAAAATACTTGGAGAATCTCTTGAAGAAAAACTGAACTTCCTTCAGGAAAAATAAATGTATTCTATTAAATAGGTTTACGCTACCTTCTCTGCCAAATGATATTTACATCGGAACTTCCAACACGAGCTACTGAATGTATCCTAGGCATCTGTCATTATCAACTTGAATTTAATCCAAATTCATGATATTCTCCTCGCTCAACACTTCTGGACGTTGAGCTTTTTATACACACATTCATAGTTAAATATATCCAGTGTTCTAGGATACAATTTCTCACAGTAGGACAGTAGACTGTCTCCGTCTGTCTCGCAGTTTGCCGCATCGTTTCTTCCAAGCAGGTTCCACAATTATCTTTCTCCGCTCATACTACATAACGTTTCAACAGCAGGAAACAGCCCCCCAAACCTGTATCAGACTATTGAAGACGGAGAAAAATGCGGCGATGAGGAAAGCTGAGAAGATAGACTAAAACAGTATTTATTGGGCGGTAGGCTACGTGGTCGTGGGAATATATATCAAGGTGGGTGGTTGATTACAAGAGAATACAGTGTTTGTGTTTGCCTGATTCCAATAGCTCGCACGGTGATATTTTTGTGCAGTGACTAGACACCGAGATAGTATGTGTATTTCTTGTCTTGTTATTGTATCCCTCTCGAGTGTCTAGTCTACCTTTACAGAACCGAGTTTATGCCATTAGTAACCGGTGATACTGTATATCACAGGGATTATTTTATTCAGGATCCGATGTGTAATGTCTGTAAATGTTCAGAGTTTTGCCGTAGCCTTATTAACATGCCTTACAAGTATTAGACACTAGTATTCGGAAGGTATTTTTTTCTGCAAGAACACACACACAATCAGTCCATAAAACTAAGCAGCTGCCTTTCCATTGATCAGGCTGGCCTAATCAATTTAACAACCTATTAATTCCACATTAAACCCTGGGGACTGTCAGGTTTTCTCCCTCTCATCACCTACTTGTGTTATTAATCTAATGCTACACTGGACACAGGGAGTCAGGCATGATGATGGTGAACATCCTGCAGGGATAAGCACATATACCAGCAGTCATCCCTGCTCAATTACCTTGCAGCATTTTAAGTTAAGCTCCCATCACTTGAGAAAAAAAACAAAAAACAACAACATTGTTTTCCACTGTAGTCAGGGTACCCACTCTATTAAAGGGGAATTTAGTAGTGTTAACCATATTTGTATTAAAATATGAATGGTCTGAGCTTTCTCTGTACTTCTAGGTGTATTATGCCCTATCCAATCTGCGGTGGACCTAAGAGAGAGCACCAGAGGGGAATGTGAGGGGTGCTGGGAAGCACAGTCACACTGCTGTCTCCCTGCACCTGCTGCATCATGGGTAACGTCGGTGGAAAGGACGGCCATGGACCTACAGGTTCCCTACATGAACGTACACACACACACACCTGGCTTGATGTTGAACGTCATGCATCCTACCTGCATCGTCTTCTCTTTTTCTGACACGCATCCCTCCCCTCTACGCCTGTTTAAAACCCTGGCCGTTCCTATCCTTTCTAGCTGTTTTCAGTATGCAGGAAACGGACTCAGACTGGGGTGAGAATATCTTACTGCATACTGTGTGTGCACCGCTAGTCACATGCAACACATCTGATAGCGTAATGAGGAGTCTGCAGAATTCTGCTGCTCAATGCAAGGACAGGGAGGGGGAACATGAGACGCTACAGTGCCTTGCTAAAGTATTCGGCCCCCTTGAACTTTGCGACCTTTTGCCACATTTCAGGCTTCAAACATAAAGATATAAAACTGTATTTTTTTGTGAAGAATCAACAACAAGTGGGACACAATCATGAAGTGGAAAGACATTTATTGGATATTTCAAACTTTTTTAACAAATCAAAAACTGAAAAATTGGGCGTGCAAAATTATTCAGCCCCCTTAAGTTAATACTTTGTAGCGCCACCTTTTGCTGCGATTACAGCTGTCAGTCGCTTGGGGTATGTCTCTATCAGTTTTGCACATCGAGAGACTGAAATTTTTTCCCATTCCTCCTTGCAAAACAGCTCGAGCTCAGTGAGGTTGGATGGAGAGCATTTGTGAACAGCAGTTTTCAGTTCTTTCCACAGATTCTCGATTGGATTCAGGTCTGGACTTTGACTTGGCCATTCTAACACCTGGATATGTTTATTTTTGAACCATTCCATTGTAGATTTTGCTTTATGTTTTGGATCATTGTCTTGTTGGAAGACAAATCTCCGTCCCAGTCTCAGGTCTTTTGCAGACTCCATCAGGTTTTCGTCCAGAATGGTCCTGTATTTGGCTCCATCCATCTTCCCATCAATTTTAACCATCTTCCCTGTCCCTGCTAAAGAAAAGCAGGCCCAAACCATGATGCTGCCACCACCGTGTTTGAAAGTGGGGATGGTGTGTGTTCAGGGTGATGAGCTGTGTTGCTTTTACGCCAAACATAACGTTTTGCATTGTTGCCAAAAAGTTCAATTTTGGTTTCATCTGACCAGAGCACCTTCTTCCACATGTTTGGTGTGTCTCCCAGGTGGCTTGTGGCAAACGTTAAACAACACTTTTTATGGATATCTTTAAGAAATGGCTTTCTTCTTGCCACTCTTCCATAAAGGCCACATTTGTGCAATATACGACTGATTGTTGTCCTATGGACAGAGTCTCCCACCTCAGCTGTAGATCTCTGCAGTTCATCCAGAGTGATCATGGGCCTCTTGGCTGCATCTCTGATCAGTCTTCTCCTTGTATGAGCTGAAAGTTTAGAGGGACGGCCAGGTCTTGGTAGATTTGCAGTGGTCTGATACTCCTTCCATTTCAATATTATTGCTTGCACAGTGCTCCTTGGGATGTTTAAAGCTTGGGAAATCCTTTTGTATCCAAATCCGGCTTTAAACTTCTTCACAACAGTATCTCGGACCTGCCTGGTGTGTTCCTTGTTCTTCATGATGCTCTCTGCGCTTTTAACGGACCTCTGAGACTATCACAGTGCAGGTGCATTTATACGGAGACTTGATTACACACAGGTGGATTGTATTTATCATCATTAGTCATTTAGGTCAACATTGGATCATTCAGAGATCCTCACTGAACTTCTGGAGAGAGTTTGCTGCACTGAAAGTAAAGGGGCTGAATAATTTTGCACGCCCAATTTTTCAGTTTTTGATTTGTTAAAAAAGTTTGAAATATCCAATAAATGTCGTTACACTTCATGATTGTGTCCCACTTGTTGTTGATTCTTCACAAAAAAATAAAGTTTTATATCTTTATGTTTGAAGCCTGAAATGTGGCAAAAGGTCGCAAAGTTCAAGGGGGCCGAATACTTTCGCAAGGCACTGTATAGGCTGGCCAAGCACACATCCTTATGGACCTGTCTGTGTGAATGCGCACTAGAGAATAAACTGGCATCCTCCAAGAGGCGCAGCCAACTGGCATCCTCCAAGAGGCGCAGCCAACTGGCATCCTCCAAGAGGCGCAGCCAACCGGCATCCTCCAAGAGGCGCAGCCAACCGGCATCCTCCAAGAGGCGCAGCCAACCGGCATCCTCCCAGAGGCGCAGCCAACCGGCATCCTCCCAGAGGCGCAGCCAACCGGCATCCTCCCAGAGGCGCAGCCAACCGGCATCCTCCCAGAGGCGCAGCCAACCGGCATCCTCCCAGAGGCGCAGCCAACCGGCATCCTCCCAGAGGCGCAGCCAACCGGCATCCTCCCAGAGGCTCAGCCAACCGGCATCCTCCAAGAGGCGCAGCCAACCGGCATCCTCCAAGAGGCGCAGCCAACCGGCATCCTCCAAGAGGCGCAGCCAACTGTGGTCTTCTTCTGTATTGTTTTTATAGACAGAAAATAGCTCAGGACAGCAGTTCTCTCTCGCTTTTCTGTTCCTCTTCATCTCTCCTCTTCCCTCCATCTCTTCCTTCCCCTATATCAGCTTTCTCTAATCCTCCCCTCTTTCTCTCCACTCCCTTGTTCTCTCTCCAGGATCTCATTTAGATCTGTTCCAAACTCCTCCCTCTTCCCTCTCTGATTCTGATCTGGCACCAGCCGCGGCTCAGCTGCTGCAGCAGGGGACACCGTCCTCCGGGACCACCCGGGGCATCGTCTGCCAGGGTGGAGCCTCCCCCATTTCCAACTGTAGACACACACTGTCCGTCCCCCCAGAATGGGCTGTGATTACAGTGGAGAGCAGAGTGTCTCCGCAGGGGACTGGGATTGAGATGGAAGGTGGAAGGCAGACAGTGCGGTGCTCTAACAGCCACACCAGCAGCCCTGTGTCCCCAGGCCAGCAGCCCCAGTTTGAGGGTAGCCCTTTGGAGCCTAGCTGGCAGGAGCGGGACAGTGGGATGGAGCCCCATGCAAGGCCAGAGCGAGCTGGGGAGGAGATGGCCCTGGCACTGTTTAGCCTTTTGGAACATCACAGGTCTGCACTGGGGCTCAGTCCAGGCCTGGACGCACCAGCAGGAGCAGCCGGTAAGGACTCTGCATCTGCGTGGCCATAGCAACCCAATCGGTTCATAATAGTTTGTTTGTCTTGTCTCTACTTAACAGAGAGTGCGTGCAGGTTCTTACAGTATGGACGGTGCCTTCAGAAAGTATTCATACCCCTCGTCTTATTCCACATTTTGTTAAACCCAAATTGAAATTGATTAAAACAATTCTAATCCATCTACACACAGTACCCCATAATGACAAAGGGAAAACATGTTTTTAGAAATGTTTGCAAATGTATTGAAAATGAAATGCAAAAATAGCTAATCACCCCCCGGAGTCAATACTTTGTATAAACACGTTTGGCAGCTATTTACAGCTGTGAGTCTTTCTGTGTAAGTCTCTAAGAGCTTTCCACACCTGGATTGTGCAACATTTGCCCATTTATTCTTTTCAAGTTCTTCAAGCTCTGTCAAATTGGTTGTTGATCAATGCTAGACATCAATTTTCAGGTTTTGCATGGATTTTAAAGTATACTGAAGAAAAATATAAATGCAAAATGTTGTGTTGCTTCCATGTTTCATGAGCTGAAATATAAGATCCCAGAAATGTTCCATATGCACAAAAAGTGTATTTCTCTCAGAAACGTGGGAACAGCTCTGGTGGACATTCCTGCATTCATCATGCCAATTGCATGCTCCCTCTAAATTTGAGACATCTGGCATTGTGTTGTGTGACAAAACTGCACATTTTAAAGTGGCCTTTTATTGTCCCCAGCACAAGGTGAACCTGTGTATTGATCATGCTGTTTAATCAGCTTCTTGACATGCCAGACCTGTCAGGTGGAAGGATTATCTTTGCAAAGGAGAAATGTTCACAAACAGGGATGGAAACAAATTTGTACACAAAATTTGAGAGGAAGAAGCTTTTTGTATGTATGGAACATTTCTGGGATCTTATATTTCAGCTCATAAAATATGGGACCAACACTTTACATGTTGCCTTCATATTTTTGTTCAGTGTACAATGTTGTTGAACCAACCTCAGTTTCTCCTATCACAGCCATTAAAGTCTGTAACTGTTTTAAAGTCACCATTGGCCTCCCTGAAATCCATGAGCAGTTTCCTTCCTCTCTGGCAACTGAGTTAAGGATGCCTGTATCTTTGTAGTGACTGGGTGTATTGATACACCATCCAAAGTGTAATTAATAACTTCCCCATGCTCAAAGGGATTTTTGATGTCTGCCTTTTATTTTCACCCATCTACCAATAGGTGCCCTTCTTTGAGAGGCTTTGGAAATCCTCCCTGGTCTTTATGGTTTAATTTTTGTTTGAAATTCCCTGCTCCACTGAGGGACCTTACAATTGTATGTGTGGGGTACAGAGATGTAGTCATTCAAAAATATGATTATGAAAAATGTTAGCCACTGTTATTGCACACAGAGTGACTCCATGCAACTTATGTGACTTGTTAAGCACATTTCTACTCCTGAACGTATTTATGCTGACCATAGGGGTTGAATACTTATTGAGGCAATACATTTCAGCTCTTCATTTTTTAAATTAATTTGTAAAAATGTCATAAAACGTCATTCAACCTTGACATTATGGGGTATTGTGTGTATGTAGTCCAGTGACAATATATCTCGATTTAATCAATTTTGAATTCAGGCTGTAACACAACAACATGTGGAAAGAGTCAAGGGGTGTAAAATACATCCTGAAGTTTACTGTATGTTTGTGTGTCAGAGCTGCTGAGGCGGTTGCTGGTGGAGAGAGAGGAGCTGGTCGAGGAGGTGCGCAACTTGAAGGACACACTGAGGGTGAGTCAGACGCTCCTCCTTCTCTTCCCGACTGCATTCCCTATACCTCTCTCTCCCACTGCATTCCCTCCCTCTCTCTCGGTCACTGCAGAGACGGGCAAAGAGGAGGACATTTTAAGACCACACACAAATCCATCCTTATTACTTTGATGTGGATTGCTTTTTCCCTTCTCTACCCTGTACTGTACTATGTTAGATATTTTAGACTTCACACTGCTTATCACTGGCTCATGTACACTAGTTCTTACACCATGTTTGCAGATGGTGGAGGCCAACAGCGATACATATTCCGTAACAGGACATTTTAGGAAAAGAAGTCAAAGCCCCATCACATTTTTGAACCACTGATAAGCTTGCTTAGGTTAGCACAAATATTGAGAAACCCTGCCTTCCACAAACCCTGCAACTAGCCTGAACATTGCACTTACTGCCTGAATGAAACGGAAATATTTGTGCTAACCTAAGCACGCTTATCAGTGGTTAAAAAATGTGATGCACTTTGACTTTATTTCTAAGATGTTCTGTTAGAGAATATGTATCGCTGTTGAACTCCATCTGCAAACATGGTGCAACAACTAGTGTACATGAGCCAGGGATAAGCAGTGTGAAGGCCCTGCCATATGGGAGTTTGTCCCTCAATCTCTATATTACTGTCATTAACTGTACACAAGGAACATTGCAGGCATTCCTGGCATATCTTGTTTATGCGTTCACCTGAATTGGGTTGGCTAGTTTAGCTAAAACAGGTTCTGAACTTGGTAACCTATTGATTTTTTTTTTTACTTGACTAAAGCAAAGTCCCTGCTTGTCAGACATGTTTTCTGTAGACTGTATCAACAGCACTATAGATTTTCTGAGACAGTGACAGGATGTATGCATGTCTTTCTGCTGGCCTGGATATACAATTATACATCTACTTCTCACCTGCAAGTTCCTCTGTCTCTTCTTTATGATAGTTTTTCTGATGCAATGTTTTTTTTTCTTCTGATGTATGGTTCTGGTTTGAGTGTACAGGATCTTTAACTCTCTCTTCTCTGTCTGGTTCTCCTCTCTCTCTCTGTCTGTCTCGTTCTCTCTGTCTGGTTCTCTCTCTCTCGCTCTGTCTGGTTCTCTCTCTCGCTCTGTTTGGTTCTCTCTCGCTCTCGCTCTGTTTGGTTCTCTCTCGCTCTCTGTCTGGTTCTCTATCTCGCTCTCTTCTCTGTCTTGTTCTCTCCCTCGCTCTCTGTCTGGTTATCTTTCTCTATCTGGTTCTCTCTCTCTGTCTGGTTCTCGCTCTCGCTCTCTGTCTGGTTCTCGTTATCTGTCTGGTTCTCGCCTTCGCTCTCTGTCTGGTTCTCTCTCTCGCTCTCTGTCTGGTTCTCTCTCTCGCTCTCTGTCTGGTTCGCGTTCGCTCTCTGTCTGGTTCGCGTTCGCTCTCTATCTGGTTCACTCTCGCTCTTTCTGGTTCGCTTTCGCTCTCTGTTTGATTCTCTCTCGCTCTGTCTGGATCTCTCTCTCTGTCTGGATCTCTCTCTCTGTCTGGATCTCTCTCTCTCTCTCTCTCTCTCTCTGGCAGACTGAGCGAGCTGAGTGGCTCCAGTTCCAGTGTGATCTACAGGTGGCAGTGTCTGTGGCCGACCGGCTGCGCGTGGAAGCGGAAGAGACTCTAGGCACGCTCAGAGAGAGCCATGGGAATGTGGAGGGCCAGCTGGACCAGGCCCAGTGCAGACAGCAGGACACGGACAGGGAGCTGGAGGGCCTGAGGGCTGAACACAGAGAGGCCTGTCACAGATTGTCTGCTCTCACCATGGAGCACCAACAGACTAGGGCTGAGCTGGACACACGGAGACTCACACTCAGGGAGAGCGAGAGGGACTCACTGAGGGAAAGAGAGAAGGACTCACACAGAGAGATAGAGGGAAGAGACACGGAGGGAGAAGACACTAGTGAAGACATAAGCACGATGGAGGCACTGGATGGGAGGAAAAGAGAGGATTCAGAAAGAGAAGTGGAAGGAGAGAAAAGGGTGAAGAGTGAGGGAGAGGATGTTGACATGGGAGGGCAGTTTCCCAAGGAGCTTGTTAGAGGAGGGGAGAACTTGCTCAAAGTGAAGGGGGTGGCGGAGGCGTACCTACGGAATTTGGCAGCCGGGGAGAAGAGGTGCGGCTTGAGAGATTCACCAAGGATTGTGGTGATGTCAGAGCGTTCCAGGTGAGTGCCGCCTCATGCCCGTATAATGTACTAGCATTTCAGGGGTGAGGCATCTGTTTGTTGTTATCTGGAGCATGTAAGCTAGCCAGCCTGTGTCTCTGTAGGAGCAACCTTTGACCTTGTTGCGCAAGGCCATGCTATAGACACACATATCCTACATTTATCTGTGGCAACTAAAGCCTATCTTATCTGTTCCAGGAGCCTCTCTCGACTTCCCCTGCCCACTGACTCTCTCCCTGCACAGAATGGTAGCTCCCAGAACCCTACCAGTACAACACTGCCTCTCTATAAGGTAACACTAATATTGAACCAACAAGTTTGTTTTTGAAATGCTATCAGAAAGCCTGGACTTAAAATTCAAGGGTCCATTTTGGGATCAGTCATGCATGTATGCAGTATGTCCTGTCTGTCTCTTCTCTCTATCTCTTACTAGAAAGAAGAGCCAGCCAAAGGGAAAAGGATGGACCGCATACTGCAACGACAGGACAGCTGGTCTAGCTTCTATACAAGTGTGTGTCAATTCATTCATTAACTACAGTGCCTTCAGAATGTTTTCATACCCCTTGACTTATTCCACATTTAGTTGTTACAGCCTGAATTCCAAAAACAATTCTCACCCATCTTTTTTTAGAAATGTTTGCAAATGTATTGAAAATGAATTCTCATTTATATACACTACCGTTCAAAAGTTTGGGGTCACTTAGAAATGTCCTTGTTTTGAAAGAAAAGCTCATTTTTAGACCATTCAAATAACATCAAATTGATCAGAAATACAGTTTGGATATGGTTAATGTTGTAAATGACTATTGTAGCTAGAAACGGCTGATTTTTAATGGAATATCTACATAGGCGTACAGAGGCCCATTATCAGAAACCATCACTCCTGTGTTCCAATGGCACGTTGTTAGCTAATCCAAGTTTATCATTTTAAAAGGCTAATTGATCATTAGAAAACCCTTTTGCAATTATGATAGCACAGCTGAAAACTGTTGTCCTGATTAAAGAAGCAATAAAACTGGCCTTTAGATTAGTTGAGTATCTGGAGCAACAGCATTTGTGGGTTTGATTATAGGGTCAAAATGGCCAGAAACAAATAACTTTCTTCTGAAACTCGTCAGTCTATTCTTGTTCTGAGAAATGAAGGTTATTCCATGCGAGAAATTGCCAAGAAACTGAAGATCTTGTACAACGCTGTGTACTTCTCCCTTCACAGAACCGCGCAAACTGGCTCTAACCAGAATGTAAATTAGGAGTGGGAGGCCCCGGTGCACAACTGAGCAAGAGGACAAGTACATTAGTGTCTAGTTTGAGAAACAGATGCCTCACAAGTCCTCAACTGGCAGCTTCATTAAATAGTACCCGCAAAACACCAGTCTCAATGTCAACAGTGAAGAGGCGACTCCGGGATGTGGAGAATTTTTTTTTTTTAATACATATTACATTTTGAATTACTGCTGTAACACAACAAAATGTGGAATAAGACAAGGGGTATGAATACGTTCTGAAGGCACTGTAAATGAGTTAATCCACAACTGCTTTCTTATTACCTAGACAGTTGTACAACTGAATGCAATCAACTGAAATGTGTCTTCCGCATTAAAGTTACTGTGCTCTTGACTAATTGCTCATGTCCGGCAGAAAAACAGGAGGAGGACCAGAACGCAGACCCATTGTTCAGGTGAGTAGACAGGCCCTCTAGAGATACCTAAGAAATATGCCCAAATAAAGCCTTCTATCTACATAACTTTTGTCTGCTATCCACCTTCCAGACCTCAGGATGGTTTCAGCATGCTGCTGCGATGTCATGGAGGCTCCAGGCGGAACTCACTCTTGCGTTGGTGTCAAAGCCGCACCCAGGGCTATAAGGTCAGAAGTGGCCAAGTTTTCTAGAATAACTCAAGCTTACCATTCATATTTGTAAAACATCGGTCTGTATTCTGACCCATACAAACCTTAGATTTAAAAAAAAAAATTTTTACAGAATATTGAGATCACCAACTTCAGTAGCAGTTGGGAGGATGGTCTGGCTTTCTGTGCCGTGTACCACACCTATCTGCCCACACACATCCCCTACAGTAGTCTCAGCACAGGAGACAAAGTAAGAGGAATGCATACCCATTCACATACAGCACATACTGTTATATTGACCCTACAGTTAAGTCCTAACTTGTTCTGTGCAGAGCGAGAACCTGGACCTAGCCTTCCAGACAGGGGAGAGTGTTGGAATCCCAGCCACTTTGGTGAGACCCACATTTAAACTAACTGGGCTAACTACTGGGAATTTCACATGCATATTACTTGTACTAACACGTCACCATGAACATGGAACACAGCTGTTGGGAACATACGGTAGGGAGCTTGACTTGTGACTAAAATGTAAGGTGTCACTGATGTTTGTATTTGTGATTGGGGCCTTGCGTAGTACTCCTCAGTGGGCACCTTTGAATGAGAATAGAGTTTGTCCATGACGGAGAGTATGGAGTTATTATTCTTCAACAGTGTTTGTGTTTGCTTGACAGACTGTGGAGGAGATGCTGAGACCAGGTGGGCCCGACTGGCAGAGGGTCCTGGGGTACGTTGAAAGCATGTTTCGTCACTTTGAGATGTAAGGTCATTTCCCTTCTGGGTTCCATACCAAGCACTACGTCTAACTGGTCTGCCACCACCAGTCTGGTTATTTTTGTTGCATCATGAACTGGACTCTTGAGTGATATACCACTAGGGGGTTTAGGACTACTGTTGGAACGGAATTCTCCTTCAGCCTCACTCCTTGTGCAGAGGCTCCTGCTGCTGGCCATTTGTTGTAGGTGCACTGTGGATGGAGCTACTATGACCTGGGTCGATCTTGATTTCAGAAAGCGCTGACCATGGGGGTTTTGGGCTGAGAGCTGGGTTTTTTGGTACATACACAGTGATTGCACTAAATGAGGAGCCATTGGAAATGACCACAAGGAGAACCATAAATTAGGAAATTGTGGATATGGGAAGGATGTTACTATTTGCACCAGGAAAAATGAACAATGACTTTAAGTTCTTCACTTAGGGTTCTACTGCTGTTCACTCTGTTGTGCACTTATTTTGATGCCTTTTAATTTTATCAACAATATGAAGTCTGTCACAAGTTTTTAACTGGATGATTTGAATGTTATAGACACGCTCTCCCCATGTATCTGATTTTATACCCTTAGAAAACTCTTACCCGTTGTGATATTAATGTAGCCAGAAGTAGTATTTTAATGTCTGTATACAACCCAACTCAAAGCAGAAAAAAGGTCTGGACAACTTGAATGAGTTCATTCAATGGCATTGTGTGCATCACAACTGCAATCAACCAAGAGTGACTGCCTTTGAAAAAATGTGTGTACTGTGCTGTCTAACTAGTAATATTTTTAATGTACGTTTTGTTTGGAAAAACTTTTTTAAAATTTGAATTTAATTTTAAATGTAGTATGCAAACAGAAGTGCCATATGGTGGACTATCCAACAGAGGGACTTGTCTCCTGTTATGGAGTATGGGAATGAACTGTCATGAGGTTTTGTCTGATAATAGGAGCAACAATGAGGCCATATAAGTACTGGATCCTACAATGTTTGCTTGTCTCTGTGATTGAGGGAGAAGGTGAGAAATAAGAGTGATGTATTGTATGTGTCTCAAGTATAAATTGAGACACAGAGGCCCACCCTAAACAGTTTTACTGTGATAATGGTACTGTACGAGAATGATAAATGACAAACAGTTGCCAAAGCATTACTGCCATAATAAAGGTTGTTTTAATCTGTTTGTGTTGCTGTTTTCTTTAATTAAAAAAATGTCAAATTTGAGTTTTATATTAATACAATGTATCTAGCTGTGACAACTGAGATTGACATTTTATACAATAGCAGTATAAAATGTTTTATACCCAAAAAATCATTGTCCTCTCAAACAGCAATTAATGATATAAATGACAAGTCAAAACCAAAACCATGGTCAGTGCTTGTGTTTCTGACAGTGTTTTCATTTCAACCAATAAAGATGTGCTTTGTGTGTATTATCTCAGGACATTAGAAATAAGGTAACCTATTCACTCTCACCTAAGACTGAATGAAAATATCATGAGCTGAATTCCAGGTTTGCACGTACTTGATGAAAGTACAGTAACATTTTGTAGATGTCCCTTCTGGAAAAACAAGGCAGTCCACAATAAAATAGTTTGCGAGGAGGCTGGGATTGCACCACCAATGGGTGGAGTGGACAGAGGAGGCAGGAGAAGAGACCCCAGTTTGACTGATATGGCTGCTATCTCTGGATCCTGAGTTTCATACATCTTCACCAGACGGGCAAATTTAAGAACACCTGAAAAATAGCTAAAACAAGCAATGACTACTATGATTGACCACCATGATTTCACAAATACACGGAACAAATATATAAATGCAACATGAAAGTGTTGGTTTCATGAGCTGAAATAAAAGATCCCAGAAATGTTCCATACGCACAAAAAGCTTATTTCTCTCAGTATGTGCACATTTTACATCCCTCTTAGTGAGCATTTCTCCTTTGCCAAGATAATCCATCCACCTGACAGGTGTGGCATATCAAGAAGCAGATTAAATGGCATCAATACCCAGGTGCACCTTGTGCTGGGGACAAAAGCACACTCTAAAATGAGCAGTTGTCACACAACACAATGCCATAAATTGAGGGCAATTGGCATGCTGACTGCAGGAATTTCCACCAGCGCATACTCAAACATGTCACCCATTGAGCATGTTTTGAATACTCTGGATTGACGTGTTAGTGTGTTCCCGCTAATACCCCGGAAGTTCGCACAGCCATTGAAGAGAAGTGGGCCAACATTTCACAGGCCACAATCAACAGCCTTATCAACTCAAGGTGAAGGAGGTGTCGAGCTGCATGACACAAATGGTGGTCACACCAGATATTTACTGGTTTTCTGATCCACGACCCCTACCATTTTTTAAAAGATATTTATGACCAACATATGAAATTCATAGATTAGGGCCTTATGAATGTATTTTAATTGACTGATTTCCTTATATTAACTAAGTCAAATCTTAGAAATTGCTGCATTTATATTGTTGTTCAGTATAGGTCAAACTGAACATGACGCAAAAAGATAGCATTCAGTCTTCACACAAAACAATGCCACTGACAAGTGACAATAGATTTGTCTCTCTCTACCCCTTCATTCTGTATGGAACTGGTTTCACAAAGTGACTTCCCCCTCTCCCTCGTTGTTGAAGCCATAAGCCTTGATGACCTGTTGGATCTGGGTGGCCATGGGGAGCACCAGCTATCGAATCTTCCCCATGTTGTAGGCGACTCCCGTGCCTCCTCCATCCACACTAAATTCTCTGGCACAGAGAAGACTTGGATGATCACACTCAGCACCACTGCATCACAAGCAGTTTGAAGAGATCTGTTCCACTACTGGGCATTAGTAATAAGACAAAAGTATGTGACAACTGTTCTTACATCTGGCATGCTCAACGGTGAGGGTGGGCTGGGGCTGTCCATTCTGTGTCGGGAAAAAAATGGGATATTAGAGAGGATATTGCATATGTGAATCAGATTCAAATACTTATCTAGCTGACTCCTGCTTTTTTATGTAGTGTGTCAGTGAGTCTAATACTTTCCTGTGTCCATTTCTTATACAAACAGAAAAGGGACATATCTAAAAGGGCATATTGATCTAGCTATATATTTACCTTTATTCGATTCATCCAGAACTATGGATGGAGAATTTTGACATGAGTAGGATTGTAGCTAAACTAGCTAGCTAGCTGAGCAGAGCTAACTTCTGTACACTTTTTGAATCTATAATGCTCTGGAATACTCAATTAAATACCTAAATAATCAGTCAATTGCATATTTGGTTACTTACAATATATAAATTGAATAAAGACAAACAGTCTACCAAGAAAAGCTAGTTTGGCTTGTCAGGTGGATGATGGGGTTGACGATTTACTACACAATCTACGTCGTTACGTACGCCTAGCTGAACCGGAAGATAAACAAACTGAAGTGAAACAGATTTGTTAAAGAAAATATTTTCATACTTCCTGTGACAGTCAATTCAATTATTACCATAACACAATTTAGACAAGATTTCCGCGTTTGGGAAGACGGGATTTCACTCGAACAATCTTTTTGGGACCTCTCAAAAAAATCTAGCGAACTGTCGTGCACAAGTTGCCACGCATTCTTTCATTGCTGCATGACTCAGAAGCTCTACACATATGGAGCAAAAGCTTGCGGAGTTCAGGGCCCGAAGAAGGGCTGATGTGGCCGCTAGGAAGAGCGAATCTTTTCAAAAACAACCAATAACATATTCGGACAATGGCAGCACTTTGAAGTCAGACAGTTGCCAGTCATCAACAACTGATCCAGACACACAGGAGTTGACAGATAATCCAATCTCTGCTGTCCATCAGGCTATAAGGACTAAACATTGGGGGGTAGGCTAAAAATCTACTTAAAATACTAGGGGTTGGTTACCCTACACTGTTTAAGCCTAGTCCTGGACTAATAAACACTTTCTTTGGAGATTCATTGACCATGCTTGTTAGTCAACCAGGACTATTCTTAATATGTGTCTGAAAAACCAGATAGTAATAAACGTTGATTCCATCTTGTCAATGTTAGCTACTGTAACTTTATTTATTCCCCCCCCCCGTTTTTTTAGGATGACTGGCTGCTGGAGAGCACTCTGGGTCAATGGCTTGGTTCAAAGCGACTGGCTTTCACGAATCTGACTTTGCTGAAGGTGTTGCTTTGGCTGGTTCTACTTGGGCTGTTTGCCGAGCTGGAATTCGGGTTGCCTTTCTTCCTAATCTCCCTCTTCTACTGGCTGTATGAGGGGCTGCGGAGCCCAACTGCACGCCAACCTGGAGAAATGAGTGCTTACTCAGTGTTCAACCCAGACTGTCAGCCTCTCCTGGGTGCACTTACAGCTGAGCAGCTAGAGGGAGAGATGGGCTACAGACCACTGGCCAACAGATGAAATCCCTCAAGACACTCAAACAACTGACTTTAATCTGAAATGGAATAGCTACTGTACTTTAAGCTTCCCATTGTACTAAAAAGGAACTGGCAATGTATTTGTTTGAATGAAGCACATTGCTGGTATTGATTTTGAAGTCAAATGGAGCCTATTCCATACTACAAGATCATTCACCACTAGTGCACATTGATGATGCTGGAAAAGCACCATCCGCTTGTAAAATTGTATTACTGTACTAGGACCTGCTCTTTACTATTTTGGTCTTAAAACATGTAATAGTCATCTGTATGCAGATGACACTTATGTATGCCATTGCAAACTGTTGACCAGGCTAGAGCTGCAATGTGATTTTGTTGCCTTATAGAAAGCCCTGGTTGGTTTAAAACTTGTACTTAATGTGGGCAAGACGAAATATGTGTTCTCTAATTCTAGCAAAAAAAATTCAGATGAACTACATATTTATTCATTGGATTGTTCTCCTATTGATCGGGTTCCTGCCTATAAATATCTGGGCATTCGGATTGACAAAGATCTAATGTAAAAAAATATATATATACACTTATGGGTGAGCTAATTAAAAAGCTGAGATTTAAAGTGGGCTTCTTTTTTTTTTAAATACAGTGCATTTCAGAAAGTATTCAGACCCCTTGACTTTTTTCACATGTTGTTATGTTACAGCCTTATTCTAAAAGTAACTAAATTGTCCCCCCCCCCCCTCCAACTACACACAATACCCCATAATGACAAAGCGCAAAAACTGTTATTTTTACAAATTTATACAAAATAAAAAATGATAACATTTAGACAAGTATTCAGACCCTTTACTCTGTACTTTATTGAAGCACCTTTGGCAGTGATTACAGCCTTGAGTCTTCTTGGGTATGAGGCTACAAGCTTGGCACACCTGTATTTGTGGAGTTTCTCCCATTCTTCTCTGCAGATCCTATCAAGCTCTGTCAGGTTAGATGGGGAGCTTTGCTGCACAACTATTTTTAGGTCTCTCCAGAGATGTTAGATCGGGTTCAAGTCCAGGCTCTGGCTGGGCAACTCAAGGACATTCAGAGACTTGTCCTGAAGCCACTGCGTTGTCAAATTAAATTTTATTGGTCAAATATTTAGCAGGTGTTGCAAAATGCTTGTGTTCCAACAGTGCAGTAGTATCTAACAGTTCACAACAATACACACATGTAAAATAATGGAATTAAGAAATATATAAATATTAGATTGAGCAATGTCAGAGTGGCATTGACTAAAATACAGTAGAATAGAAAACAGTATATTGTCTTCAAAGCGGGCGAAGGTGTTTAGCTTGTCCGGAAGCAAGACTTCGGTGTCCGTGATGTGACTGGTTTTGCCTTTGTAGTCCATGATTGTCTGTATCCCGAGAGAGACATGTTTCTGTGAAACAGAGTATGCCACAATCCCTAATGTCTCTCTGGAAGGAAATCCTTGCCCTGATCTTGTCTACTTTATTATCCAGAGACTGAACATTAGCGAGTAATATACTCGGAAGCGGTGGATGATGTACATGTCTCCTGAGTCGGACTATAGGTCCATTCCAAATACCTCTTCTCCACCGGCGGGGTTTTGGAGCACCCTCTGGAATAAGTTAAATTGCTCTGGGGGGTATGAACAAAGGATCTAATTCTGGAAAGTCGTATTTCTGGTCTTATTCCTAGTTTCCGGCTGTATGTAATAACACAAACATTTTCTGGGCTAATAATGTAAGAATTAACACAAAATAACAAAATACTGCAAAGTTGCTTAGGAGCTAGAAGCAGAGCTGCTATATCTGTCGGCGCCATCTGTCTTGGCTGTGTGCTTAGGGTCGTTGTCCTTTTAGACTAGGGCAAAGGTTTACCTTCTGGGGTCCGGAGCATTCTGTAGCAGGTTTTCATCATGATTACTCTGTACTTTGAACCATTCATCTTTCCCTTGATCCTGACTAGTCTCCCAGACCTGCCGCTGAAAAACATCCCCACAGCATGATGCTGCTACCACCATGCTTCAACGTAGGGATGGTGCCAGATTTCCTCCAGACATGGTGCTTGGCATTCAGGCCAAAGAGGTCAATCTTGGTTTCATCAGACCAGAGAATCTTGTTTCTCATGGTCTGAGAGTCCTTTAGAAGCCTTTTGGCTAACTCCAAGCAGGCTGTCATGTGCCTTTTACTGAAGAGTGGCTATCGTCTGGCCACTCTACCAAAAAGGCCTGATTGGTGGAGTGCTGCAGAGATGGTTGTCCCATCTCCACAGAGGAACTCTAAAGCTCTGTCAGAGTGACCATCGGGTTCTTGGTCACCTCCCTGACCAAGGCCCTTCTCCCCCGATTGCTCAGTTTGGCAGTGCTGCCAGCTCAAGGGAGAGTCTTGGTGGTTCCAAACGTCTTCCGTTTAAGAATGACGGAGGCCACTATGTTATTGGGGACCTTCAATGCTGCAATGCTTCCTCAACACAATCCTGTTTTGGCATTCTACAGACAATTCCTTTGACCTTATGGCTTCGTTTTTCCTCTGACATGCACTGTCAACTGTGGGACCTTTATATAGACAGGTGTGTGCCTTTCCAAATCATGTCCAATCAACTGAATTTACCACAGGTGGACTCAAGGATGATCAATGGAAACAGGATGCACCTGAGCTCAATTTTGAGTCTCATAGCAAAGGGTCTGAATACTTATGTTAATAAGGTATTTGTTTATTTTTAATACATTTGCAAAAATGTCTAAAAACCTGTTTTCGCTTTGTCAATATGGGGTATTGTGTGTAGATTGATGAGGAAAAAATGCAATTCAATCCATTTTAGAATAAAGCTGTAACGTAACAAAATGTGGAAAAAGTCAAGGGGTCTGAATACTTTCCGAATGCACTGTAGATCTTGCCTAAATAGCAGGAATCAGATTGTTTCCTTCCAGCTCTTGACTGTGGTGAAACCATTTAACAGATTGCAGCTGCCGCCTACACTTAAACCTTTGTCTGCTGTCTACCATAACTCCCTTTTTGTTTACAAAGAGAGAATAATGACGTGATTGGGAATGAGACACTGATCTCAATTGGGCTACCCTGAATAAATAAAAGTAAAACTAATATTATTATATATTTTTTAAGACGCACGCACGTTTCAGGGGTCGTCACTTGTTACCACAATCATAAATCTTGCCTATTTCTACAATTTATCTTCTTAAAATCTGATTTGAAACCACAACCCTACCCTTAGACACACTGCTAACCTTATGCCTATCCCTAACCTTAAATGACGACCAAAAAAAAAAAAAAAAAAAAACATTGTTATCATACATTTTTACTATATTGCCAATATTTACCCTACGGCAATATACCTTTTGGGGATGTAGTCTGCCATAAAACCCTACAGAAGAAAAAAACAGTTCCAAAGAGGGCCTCTTCTTTCCCCCACTTACTGAGGAAAATATGACAGGGTTAAAGTGTTGGACTAGTAACCGAAAGGTTGCAAGTTCAAATCCCCAAGCTGAGAAGGTACAAATCTGTCGTTCTGCCCCTGAACAGGCCTGTTCCTAGGCCGTCATTGAAAATAATTTGTTCTTAACTGACTTGCCTAGTAAAAATAAAATAAAAAAATACAACATTACACTGATTCTGTTTCAACATAAACTGCCTAATTGTTTTGACAGATGACTGAACTTCCGTTTAAGAACCATACGGAACTCAACAGCGTTTAGAGTACACGGTTTCTGTTGCATCGGCGTAATGAATACACCCTAGCACCCTGGCTGTTGGTTTCCACTAGTTAAAATATCTTAATGGACTATACCGTAAAAATAAATAACTAAAATTAGCTTTTTGGTCTTAATTTAAGGTTAGGCATAAGGTGGTTAAAGTTTAACTAGTGACGACCCTGAGTTATCGGTTGAGTCAAGTTTATTTCCCTGCGCTTTACGACACAACAGACGTCATTACTTACGCCCGAACCGGAAGTAAACAACCCGGGGTTAGTTATAAATACCTTTGCCGAAGTAGAACAACATATTTTAAGATCTGTTTTCTACGGATTTCTCACGTCACTCTTTGTGACAGTGAAACTTTGAATTCTATCAATGCATTGAAAGCACCTTATAATAACATTTCCGCTTTTGATTAGATCACCTTTCACACAATCGAGGGGTAATTTGCTAGAACAAAATGACGTCTCAAATCAGTCTAGCTAGCTAGTTCGCCAGCTATCAGTGCTTGATACCCGTCGTGCACAGTGCATACATTGTCAAGCAGTATCTCATTTCTGCATGAGTATGAATCAGAAGCTGTTAGCATTAGCAAAAGCTTGCAAAGTTCAGAGCCCCGTACAAGGGCTGGTGAGATGCAGCCCATAACATCACCTGGCAGTGGAAGCACTTTGAAGTCCGCCAGTTGGGAGTCAACAGCTGATAAAGACGCACAGGAGTTGACAAAACATCAGATGCCTGCTGTCCCTCAGGCTACAGGGACTTTACAGTGTGGGGTAGGCTAAACACAAAAACCCTGACTTCAACCCTCACTGAGGTAGCGTCATGGCATAGATCGTTTATTTCAATTCCACCCCTCAGTGTTAGCTAACTCGTGATTCTCTCCACTTTTTTAGGATGACTGTCTGCTGGACTGCATTCTGGGTCGAAGGCTTGGTTCAAGGCAACTTGGTTTTGCAAACCGGACTTTGCTGAAGGTGTTGCTTTGGCTGGTTCTGCTTGGGCTGTTCGCTGAGCTGGCCTTCGGGTTGCCTTTCTTCCTAATCTCCCTCTTCTACTGGCTGTACCAGGGGCTGCGGAGCCCAGCTAAACGTCAACCTGGAGAACTGAGCGCTTACTCAGTATTTAACCCTGACTGTCAGCCTCTCATGGGCACCCTCACAGCAGAGCAGTTGGACTGTGAAATGGGAATACTTCAGCTAACCATGTAAAGGAATAGCTACAGATAATGTGATTTAAACCCCCCGAATTGGTATCCATTATACTGGGAGTTACAGGTTGGTACTGCACTGAATTTTCAACCAACCTTTGATGCTGCCTCCGGCCTCGATTCGTGGAAACGGGAGTCTCATAAAATGACCTTGTCTAGTTGCAGGGTGTCCGTTTGAATTTCTAAAATACTTTTTTGCTCCATGAAGTAATCCAACAATGTGTACGCCGCCATCTTGTCTATTTCAAGTTCTCTCATTGACCAAGACCGGTGTCTGTCATGACATGCAGCACTTTGGGGTGGACAAACCCACCTGTCTCGATCAATGAGAGAAGACTTGAAATAGACAAGATGGCAACATACACATAGTTGGATTACTTCATGGAGCAAAAAAAAAATGTATTTTAATAACGGTGCATTTTCTTAATTCAAAGGGACCCCCTGCAACTGGACAAGGACATTGAGACTTTTCCACGAATCGAGGACGAAGATAGTATCGCCAAGCTAAATTCTGTGTTACACCAAACAGTACCTAACCTGGAACTCCCAGTATAATGGATACTACATTTTTTGGGTTAAATCACATTTTCTGGAGTTACAATATGTAGCTAGTTAAGGAACTTTTTGAAATGTGAACGAGTTGTGATTTTTCTGTTAATTATCTTATGATGCTTAGATGCCCCTCGACTCTTTCAATGAACGAAACACTAGTATTGGTTGTGATGTAAAACTGCTTGTTAATTCCATTAAAATTACTACATCTCACTAGTTGGAATTTTAAAAACATTTATTTGTGTTACTTGCGGGTTACACAAACACCAAAAAAAATACTGAGTAGTTGTCCATCATTTGATGTCACAGAGCAAGGCAACACCACGTAAGATCCAGTGATCGGGTGACTGCACCGTGCGTATCACAACCCCTGTGATGTAGGTGAGGTCTGTGCGCCGAGGCTTCTTGTAGACGGGGCAGATGTAGAACTTGGGGTCCTTGGGGGCGGTGGAGTTGATGGCAAACATGTGAATCACAGGCAGGGGACAGAACAACACCTTGGGAGTGGCTTCGATGAGACGGCAGTTCCTTCTGTCCCAGCCGGCCCCGTCCAGGTACAAACCATAGACGTAGACCCCCTCCTGAGACAGAGAATGATGGATGGCATTGAGGTAAAAATGGAAAGCTGCATCTTGTACATGTGGTGTCAATGACAGTGTTTTGCATGAGGCTACTTACAGCAGGAGAGGCAGTGATCTCCTCCTTGCTTTGCTTCAGCACATCATTATGCAGGGTGACTGTGTCCAGAGCCCAGCCCTTGTGAGCCCTGGTTACCTCCTGCCTCATGGCGGTCAGGAAACCTATAGCCATACAGAGGGCGCAAACATAAAGAGATAGATAACAATTGTTAGATATGTCATTATAATCATATCTTCAGTGATGTAATAGGATGAAGACATGACAAGCTAATTTATGCCGAACTATATTTTGAATATTACAAGTAAATTGAACTTACCCTGCAAGTTTGATCAGTTAGCCTAATTCACGTTTTGAACGAGACTCACCCTGAGGGTTGAAGAAGCCAGTCATCCAGAAGGTCTTGGGTCTGCCTTCAAACACCCAGCTGTAGAACTGTGTGTTCCTCTCCAGCAGCTCAGTGAACCAGAAGCCCAGAGTGGATGACTCCCACGAGATCTTCTTCCACATGTTGGGGATGCGCGCATCAAACATGTTGTCCAGGGCGTCACGCAGGTTCTAGGAGGTAAAACATGAATATGACATTGAATATTCAAGCATCAAAATAACACACAATTTCATACATTGTTATTACAGATTTATAAGCTATAAACCTATAAATATTAATTTGAAGTATAACACAATTAAAGTGTTAACATGTAATACATTATTGCGGTCATTCTAGCCAGTTCTCTTACTTCGCTCATGATGATGGTACCGTCGATGGCGAGTTTGAGGTCGACCAGACTGGTGCGCACCACTCCGATGATCCGCTGCATGCGATCCACCTCTTGGCGTAGGAAGATGTTCATGGAGTTCAAGGCACCCATCTTCACCAGCCTACCTTTCACCTACAGTACACATCACAATAGAATTTGTTGTGTGAGCATACAGTGTATTCACTCTGTACAGCCAAGGGCTGGTTTCCCAAAAGCATCTTAAGGCTAAGTCCATCATTAGAACCATACCGTTCAGTAAGTGGAAAACATTTTTAAAAAGGGAGTTATTACCAGAATTTGTACAATGAGAACATAGATCTGTATTATTTGTTGCAAAACATTTTGCTACATTGTGTTCCTGTCCTTCATTAACAGAGTGAGCACTGACCTCATGGGGTACGTAGTTGGGGGGCAACTTCTCCAGCATGTCCTCTGCCAGTCTGTAGACAATGGACTCTCTAGTCTCCCCTGCTCCTCCACCACTTTCCTTGGGCTGGATGTTGGTGATGGTGTCCAGCACCTCAGCAGACGTGTTGGTCTGATATCTGAACAAGAATAGGTATATAATATTAATGTATTCATATTGAGTATTAAGACTAACACGCAGCATAGACATGATAAGAGAGAAGCGTTGTGATGATCTACGGTGTCTTACGTAATGTCTGCGTTGGGATGCAGACCAAAGACCTGAGGTGTGTCCAGTGCAGGCAGGGTGGCGATGTACTCCATGTACTGCTCCACTGTCTTACACACAGGCACTTTGTATCCTGTGTAGAAGCAGAACGTCGGTTCAAAGATCTTGTCATTGAACCACACCTGTTGGGTGAACGCATGATGCTTAGAACACAAAGTCTGTGCTTCCCACACGATTACCCACATATACAACAGATTTATCAGGACAGTTACTGTTAACTGAAAAGGAAAATTACATTACCCGAGAGAAACAGTTGAGCAGCCGCTTGTCGTAGTCGTCAGTGACCCTTCCTCCGTACTGCACCTCCCCTAACATGTAACGCACCGTGACCCATGAGACACCCTGGAGAAAAACGTTACATGTAGGTCTGTGAGCACACTATAGTCACTGTAGCTTCAGATAGACCTAGACTATTTTGATAGTACCTTCTTGGGGCTGCATTCATCCAAGTGGTTCTGGACAAACTGCACACTGGCTGTGAAGTCAGCCGAGTTGAACTCATATGGGATGTTCCAACCCAGGGGCCCGAATTTACGACGTTCCTACAACAGAGTAACAGACAAGGCAAAAATCTGTAAATTACATTAAATACAGTATATATCTAGAAATATGAATTTATCAAGACAGTGGGCTGAGTCTGTACCTGCACCACAGTGTGTAGGAAGGCTACGTTGTAAAGCATGGGTTTCCACATGGGCAGGTTGCAGATTTCCAGCTGATCCTGAGAGATTCCGGCAAAAGTACGCTTCAAGCCAGCCCGCACCCCCTGGGGGGGATCATTGGTGAACTTGATAGAGGACTGGAAGAAAGAAAACAATCATGTCAGTAAATATTTATTCTTAGACATAAGGGATGTGATTAGGACAATATAGCAATTCTGGAATTTGGCTAGGGGATAGGTCCGTTTCACATGGAGAATGTAATATTGTTGGGGAGATTACTGATCTTGTCTGTGTAGGTGTATACAGGGCCTTTACCTGTAACAAGGTGATGGAGAAGCGGTCGTGGGGCTCGGTGGTGATCCACACTCTGAAGCTGTCGTGCATGGTCTCCACTGTGGTGACAGTCTCCAGCAGCTCATCCATGAATTCCAGGCCCAGATGGCAGTTCTGGAGCAGGACCCAGCCACCCTTGTGTGTACACACACAAACACTTTTAGCTATGCGAAAACATTTGTATATGCTGTACACTACATTTATTTACAAAGAGTTGAATGTCAGAAGCCCTCACCTGTGTCATTGACATCTGTAAGAGCCTTCTTGCATGGATCTCCTGACCTTGGCCCATTGATATCGCTCTGAACTCTGCAACAAATAAACACAATATCACAATGACAGTATTGTCAGTGACTTGTTTGTGATTCATTCAGGGTGATAGGCATGGGGCTAACCTAGCCGGAGTTTCTTTGCCAGAGCGTCGATCTGGTTGGTGGGATCAGAGCCCATAGAGAGGAAGCAGATGAGGGGGGTGCGGGTGTCGCTCTCCTCCCAGGTACTCTCCAGGTTCAGGATGACAGGCTCAGCGAACCTCATGCCCATCGAGTCTCCAACGTACTTCCTGGCCTGGGACAAGGTGCGGTCAGGGCACCATGATCTGTGAGGAGAGTACAACCAAACCTGGGTTCGACCCGAATGCGCTAGCCACAACCTCAGGAAAGATCTGTTTACAACAGGCTTGTAAGAGGCTTACAAAGGCCTTAGTAAAAAAAAATAAAAAGTGTAAAATATTGATGTTCAGAAGCAGGAGCTCACCTGATGAGCAGTAGTTTATGGAAGACATCCAAGGAGTCATTGTATCCATCAGGAATCACACCATCCTCAGGGTTGTCCATGTCAAACCACACCTTCCAGCCCTTCTCATTACGAGACACCTATAAAATGAATAGAGAAGTAAAGTCAATGCAGTGTACTCCTCAGACAAAGCTGTGACCATTGCTAATGATATAATTAATAAAGGGTACTGTAGTGTTCAGCCCCACCTGGTTCATGATCTCAGTGAACTGTGACAGTTTGCTGAGTTCCACCAAGTTGAGCCAGGTCAGATCCAGGATCCAACGGAACGGCTTGGAAGGACACGCCTTCAGGTCTAAAGCAGCACCCCCTATAACACACAGAGAACATTACATATGTACTACTACTAAACCATTACTTTATTCCTACACTGCTACCTATACAGAGATCTGTTAACTAGGATCAGTAGTGAGGATCTGATACCTTTGATGAGGATCTGGAACTCGTTCTGCTTGACGTTGTTCTTCTGCAGGTCGATCTTGAGTGCCAACAGCAGGGTGAAGATGAACTTGTGGTTTTCGTACAGC
The DNA here is from genome assembly GCF_013265735.2 of Oncorhynchus mykiss. NCBI lineage: Eukaryota > Metazoa > Chordata > Actinopteri > Salmoniformes > Salmonidae > Oncorhynchus > Oncorhynchus mykiss. The sequence continues at coordinate 33,415,245 of NC_048568.1, forward strand.
CCTCGGACTGTGTAGCGGAACACCTCGAAGGACAGGTACTCGATGATGTTAGCAATACGCTTCTGAGTGAGAGGAGACTTGTCTGACCTGTGTGAGGAAAAAGCAAACAATAAAAGGTGAGGATTGTTAGAGGCATCTAGAGGTTGTTCTTTTATACATTTATAAACGCTGTTGTGTATTTAGATTTAGGCCTATGCCATTTGTCAGGCTCATCTTTTTCCATTTGGGTGGACCAGGGTCTCTAACAGGTTGATCACAAGCTACCAGTTGCTCGCAGCCCACCTATGAGTAGCTCGGCAAACAATTCTGAAAGTACAAGCAATCTTCACGCGTTCCACCACAAACGGGCATAAAAAAAATTGCACAAATATCAGACAGTAGCTAGGAGCTTGCGGTGTCTATCTAATCAACACAGCATTGTCATTATCCCACCCCTGGTTAACCACTATTGGCTTAAAAAGCCAAACCTAACGCAATATCTGCCAATTACTTTCAGCAAAACTGTCTGTGTGATGTGCGCGTATGTCTATCACTCCGTGTGTTGCCAGTTGATGTGATAACCGTCTTCTGGGTTGACTGAAATACTTTCCCTAAAACATTCTCAATTAAATGCTAACTGCAAAGTAGGCTTACCTGGCAGAAGTACAGTAAACATTAAGAACACCTGCTCTTTCCACGACATAGACTGATCATGTGAAAGTTATGATCCCTTATTGATGTCACTTGCTAAATCCACTTCAATCAGTATAGATGAAGTATTTTTAATTTTTAAGACAATTGAGACATGGATTGTGTATGTGTGTCATTTAGAGGGTGAATGGGCAAGACAAAAGATTTAAGTGCCTTTGAACTGAGTATGGTAGTAGGTGCCAGGTGGACTGGTTTGTGTCAAACCTGCATGAACAAGCGTAATTTTTTAAAGTGAAAAACAAAACAAAATCAAAAACCAGGATTTTTTAAAACTGATAACATAATTTGGGGAAAGAAAAGCAGAGTTGCTTATGAACCCTTATTTTACCAGGTATATTGGGATAAAACATAGTGCACGGCTTTTTCTTGTACACTAAGGTCCTGGGGAAGAGTTACAGGGGAGAGGAGAAGAGAAGAATGTGCCTATTTGAAAGCTAGAAGAAAAAGAGTAGCTTGCGACATGTTTTATTTCTTAAAAGTAGCTCTCTTGCTAGAAAAGGTTGGAGACCCCTGGTATGGACTGATATAATGTGAGTGTACACAAACTTGATACATTTTTTTATTAAAGGGTAAACAAGTGGGTGAATTTGCCATGTGTTCTGTGTACTGAGGGATTTGATCAGGAAAATTTGGATTTTGGGATAGGTCCATTTCTATTATATTTGAATGAAGGATAAATATCTGAAAAGCAGGAATTCCTGATTCATCAGGAAAAATCCCATCCCTGGTACTGACTTGGCCATTGAGAGGTCAAAGATCTTGAGGAACTGTGCCAGGGAGGTCTGGTACATGACGTTGACCATGCTCATCTCAGTGATGAGGAAGTAGAGGATGCTGCCACGTGAGGCAGCCGGCCGGTACTCCTCTGAAGCCGTGTTGATCTTCACCTCCGTCTCGGCTGCCACGTGCAGCTTCTCGCTCACCTCGGCCGCCGTCAGCTTGGTTACCGACAGGATGCCAATCATGGACTCGTCATCAACCAGGGAACCTTGACACACACACAGATGCACGCATGCACCCACACATAGACAGAAACACACAGAAAGACACACAAACACAGACAGACACCACACACACAAACATGCAGATTGAGCAGTCTGAGTATGAGACATTACCCAACATCAGATGTAACACTTAATATGATTTGTTTATCCTAGGAGTCAATACCCTTGGTGGAGCTGAGCTTGTACAGCAGGTTATCCTCCAACTCCTTCATCTTCCTCTTGTTGGCCGTCACATCCTCCATTAGCTTGACTCTCTCTGCCTCGAGCTCCTGTTACAGTACCATCAGAGCATCCATGTAACGTATTGCTGACAACACCCAAACCAATGCCTCTGAAGTCCTGAGGGAAATGTTCACATAGGTTTTATAAAGGGGTTATGAATGGTTTATAAAGTGTTAATGAAGGCTTACGTATTTCTCGGTGAGGATGACTCGGCCCAGCAGCTGGTTCTCCAGACCCTTCATGGTGACAGTGAAGTCTATAATGGAGGTCTTGGCGCTAACCTCGGGCGTGTACGCCGGGTTAGGCAGCTTGGTTGTGATGTAGAGCTGGAAGCCATCCATCACGTCGGTCTCCTTGTCTCCCACTTTCACCTACAACCAATGAGCACAGGTTTGAATGGGAGCCTAATTTCCCAATTACCCTGGCATCCAAACTGATTTTGCTACATTTCATGGTGAACACAGTGTTCAGTCTGGTTTAACCAGGCTATTTCACAACACTGCTGTTCAAGTCAAACTGATCTGAGAGCGGTGGTATGTACCTTATAGGTGGAGCCGGACTTGATGAAGTTTTTCTCCAGCACGTTGTCCAGGGCGGGGTCCAGATCCTCTCGGACGTCCTCGATGAGCAGCGGTCGTCCCATCGACAGACTGTCCTCCAGGTGGGTACGGAAGTACTTGTGGTTGAGGGACGTGACCTGCAAGAGATATCATGGTCGTGTTCAGTAGGGGAAAACAAAAAGGTGTGTTCCTATTGGATACATTCATGTAGTACCTCCTAGTTTCAGTCTGTTTTACAACACTTTCTACCTACTAAACATGGCCAGTTCTTGGGAATACATTGAACCAATAAATGTAGTTTTCACACTGGTGTGTTTGTTTGTAAGAGTGTGAATGTGAGAAGTGAGTGGCTTACCTGCAGATCATTGGCTTTTTCTTTCTTTTTAATCCACGCCTTGCCCTGGGTCTGAGGGTCGATGAGGAGAGGGAACCTCGTGGCCTTGGTCACGATGATGCCGTTCTGCACTGACAAGTCATCTCCAGGCAGTCCCTGTAGGTTCCACTCGCTTATCTGACACACAGAAAAGGAATGATGTTTCAGTGTGGTGCTTTAGGACATAACAAAACACATTTCGTACAACTTCTAGTTCAGGGAAATGGATACTAAGAACCACTTTGGAAATAAGTGTTTTCATTAATATTTTAACGTGTTATCCTCTGGGATTCAAATGAAAATTTTGTCGATGACTGTTTTGTTTGCAACTCAAAAGTAAAATTAAATTCACTACTGCGTTCATTATATTTTCTTACAGTAGGTGGGTCCACCAGCATAGAGATAATATTGAGGTTATCAGTGAAAGGGATTTTCCTCTTCCGGAGCTCTGCTTCCCAGATGTCCTTTAGGAGCATGTTGCGGAAGTTCTGGTTGAAGGGTCCACAGTACGACAGGAAGCCAGTGAGCTGGAGGACATCCCCTACGAGTCTATCCAAGAGAAGACAACAGATGGTCAAGGGTCACATTGAAAAGCCTCTGATGGAAAGAACTGAGCATTGATATTGTCTGTAGTTTATTGTATTACATTGCATTAAATCTTGGTACATAGTAACAGAACACTGAAAGTAAAGAAACTTGATGCTATCCCTGCCTGTTGATCTGTGATTTAAACTGTTTGCTCTGCTCTGTCCAGCGCACTTTCTCTCCACTAAGCCCATCAATGAGTGCTGACGCTGCCACCATTTTATTCCTGCACATCTCTGCATCGTCCAGCAAATCCTGTAAAGCATCACAAAATCAATTATTTGAACAACATTTTATTCTGCTATTCTATCTATATATTTATATTTATTTTGCAATATTCCTATTTTAAGAATACATTATTTTTTAAGGATTGGACCTCACCTGTTTCTCTTTCATAGCAGCATCGAACTTGGCCTGTACTTTGTCCAACTCTGCCTGTTTCTCATCCAGCTGAGACTGAGCACTGGCTAGCTCGGAATTGGCTATTGACAGTCTGCCCTCTTGGATAATCAAGTTAGCCTGTCCACACACGTGGAGAAAAACTACTGTTCACAATGCTTATCTAAAGGAAAAGGGGGATACCTAGTCAGTTGTAGAACTGAATGCATTCAACTGAAATGTGTCTTCCACATTTAACCCAACCCCTCTGAATCAGAAAGGTGTGGGGGACTGCCTTAATCGACATCCGTCATCGGTGCCCCGTGAACAGCAGGTTAACTGCCTTGCTCAGGGGCAGAACGACAGATTTTTACCTTGTCAGCTCGGGGATTCAAACCAGCAGGTCCATTTCGGTTACTGGCCCAACACTCCAATATATCGGATCACACACACACACAAACACAAATAGTGTTCCCATGCTACTTCATGGAGGGTAGAATCATTCAGCTTATGTTCCCCGTACCTTGAGTGGCAAAACCTCCTTGTTGATGCCGAAGAAGGTGGCCATGGCGGAGGTCCAGGAGAGCAGGCCTGCCACGTTGCCGCACACTTTCTTGGCACACTCAAACGAGTAGTCCTCCATCTGGAAGTAGGGCTGCAGTAGCTCCACCATCTCCTCGTTGATGCTGTCCTTGGGGAACTGCTGCAGTGACGCCATGAAACCACTGCCGCTCATCAGCTAAAAAGGCAAAAAAAGAAAATACAGAAGGCCGGCAATTGAAGTAAAACAAAGGACACAGCTCATAAGCCAAAGTACATAGAGGGGGATGTGGGCTTTGGCCAAAACATTAGCTACAACAAACCAAACTAAGAATTGAGCTACATCAAACCAAGAATTGAGCTACACCAAACCAAACCAAGAATAGAGCTACAACAAACCAAACCAAGAAATTAGCTACAACAAACCAAACCAGGGCATTAGCTACAACAAACCAAGAAATTAGCTACAACAAACCAAACCAGGGCATTAGCTACAACAAACCAAGAAATTAGCTACAACAAACCAAACCAGGGCATTAGCTACAACAAACCAAGAAATTAGCTACAACAAGCCAAACCAGGGCATTAGCTACAACAAGCCAAACCAGGGCATTAGCTACAACAAACCAAACCAGGGCATTAGCTACAACAAGCCAAACCAGGGCATTAGCTACAACAAGCCAAACCAGGGCATTAGCTACAACAAGCCAAACCAGGGCATTAGCTACAACAAACCAAACCAGGGCATTAGCTACAACAAACCAAACCAGGGCATTAGCTACAACAAACCAAGCCATTAGCTACAACAAACCAAACCAAGCCGTTAGCTACAACAAACCAAACCAAGATGGCTACAACAAACCAAACCAAGACATTAGCTACAACAAACCAAACAATTAGCTACAACAAATCAATTCAATATACAGAGACGGGACTGGGAATGTAAATGTAACGTTTGAGTGATTATCTGACTGTTTGATGTGGTGTATAGTGTAAAAAGTATATCCTTCTCCGAGGACAATATATCAAGGCCTCTTCTATTCTATTTTGTTCTACTATTATTACCGGAGTCATACATAGAGAGATGTAGAGATCTATGAGTCTGGTAGAGTCTAGAATGGAGGCTTTCTGACCTTGAGTGCCTCTCCCCAGGAGGGCTTGTGGCAGGGCCTCTCTGGGTCCATGGTGATGGTGTCCAGCCTCTTCTGGAAGAGCAGCAGACAGCAGTCCATGATCCTCATGATGAGGTGGGGAGGTTTGGCCAGCTTCCTCACCGTGGCTACGTCAGCCGCTTTAATGGTCTAAAGAGAATATATAACAGGGTTGAGATCATTGGGGAATGTAACAGAAAACATTTTGCAAAAGGAAAAAAGTGGCGGTAGTACCCTCCCTATTTCAGTCCTTTTTCTTCTGTTTTGTTACCTACTGAACATGACCCGAAATGACAAGAAACAATTTCAAATGGCCCAAAATATATATATTTTTTGTTTTTCAAATGGATCTTTTCATGTACAGTAAGACTCACATTCAGAGCGGCCTCTGCCTCCTCTAAAGCCGGTTTAGCTGCTTTCAGCTTGACCTCTGCAAAGGCTTTCTCCTTCTCAATGCCCTCCACAATCTTCAGGGCTCTGTCCTTTACAATTTGGACCTCAGCCTTTACGATGGTGGCTGCTTCAGCGCTTACTGTCACCTCTGCCAGCACCTGTACAGACAAGACAACAAATCAGCAGGCAAACTTTACATGCATGTATTCTGTGAATGGATGTGAAAGGGTGATTTCTACATAGAAATATAATGAAATTCTATTTTTATGGTTTCTATTTTTATGGTTTCTATTTTATTTCCCAGTTACCTTGTCTGCTTTGATGGAGGCCAGAGCCAGCTCTTTCTCCTTAACCACCAGGTCTTTGGACAGCTGAGCCACAGACTCGCTAGCCTCCAACAGTTTTGTCAGACCTGCAATACAAAGCATTTACACAACACTGCAATCTGACAAGAAATCCCAACATTTATTTTCTTTACAATATAATAAGCAGTTAGTTCGAAGTTCATTATTATGCCTTAGCTAGTAGCCACTCAATTGGATTTCCATACCAACATTCATGCGCTCAGCCAGTGTGTTGATAAAGTTGTAATTTTCACTGTATACCGTCTTGTATCCATTGATGAAAGACAGGTAGGATTTAGGGGTCACATGAGTTCTTCTTCGGAACCTGGGGTGGAAAAATTAAAACACACACATTGGTTATTACGACAGGCTTTGGGTATAAGAAATTGATGCCATTTATTTGACATAACCGCACTATCTGACATGTACATTCTTGTCATTTATAAATATAAATGTGGATTTAAGACTAGATTTGTATTTGAGTTCCCAACTTCAGTCAACTACAATACCTGTCAAAGTAGCTCTCGCAGGTGACGGACACTTTGTCATGGTATATACCCATGGTCTGTACCACCGCGGCTTTGACCTCAGGGGAGCACACCATGTGGAAGTCAGAGAGGAAGTACTGGGACACGGCTACTAGAGCCTCGCTGGGCCAGGGAGTGAACCAGTCCATAGTACAGCCTGAGATCAGACCTGGGAACTTCAGGGAGCGCGAACGGAACTTCTCACCAACCTGTCAGGGGAAATAAAGGGATGGATGGATGAATATGAACAAATGTCATTTCACTCTGCCCTCAACGGCTGATGTCAGCAAACCTCTCTATGGAACTACTCTGGAAAATACTATCAATGGGACACTACATAACAAACTCCTGAATTCTTGAGTGACAATCATGGAGGTGATGTTTTTATGTTTCCGGTATTACTAAATCATACCGGAGAGAAGCAAAGAACCACGTGCAGGTTCTTCCTGGCTCGGGAGATAAAGTAGTCGTACAGGTTGTCGAAGGTGGGCGGGACGCGAGGCAACTCTTTCTTCATTACACCAATGAGGTTCTGAGTGATCTCGTCCAGCTCATCACGAGCAAACAGGTTGGACACCTGCACACAACAAGCATAATAATTAAGAATGACAAATTGGAAATGTTCTTTTACTAGAGTAGCATTAGAATAATGTTAGATAACATTAGAGTAACTTGATCACAGGGGAAAATAATAAAGGAAAATACTTTTTTTTAAATATATGTATATATACAGTACCAGTCAAATGTTTGGACATCTACTCATTCCAAGGGTTTTTTCTTATTTTTACTATTTTCTATATTGTAGAATAATGGTGAAGACATCAACACAATCAAATAACACATACTATTAAAGCTGATTAAAGCTGATCTACCCCCTAAGAAATTGCAAAAAAATAAAAATAAATGGATCACCTCCCCAGATGAGAGCACGTTATTGAGGTACTCCAGGAAGGCCTCATCTTTGATCTCGTTGTCTGTGAAGATAAAGGTGATGCCTTTGCCGTCTGCCCCGGCTGTTCTGTAAAGGACCTTCAGGTCGTCCATCAGGTTGCTGATGTTGTACGTCCTAGTAGGAAACAGGGGCATTAGGGACCAATTCTCAGCTGGACTCCCATTATCTCCTTAGTATATGGAGCATCAATTAATTACCATTATACTTCAGACAGGAATATAAATACATGTTCAATACAGCCGGTTTTTAGACTGACTTGCCTAATTTAAATGCCTGTGCAACCAGAGGGAAAATAACCCTGGACCACCTATACTCCACATTTAGAGATGCATACAAAGCTCTCCCTCGCCCTCCATTTTGAAAATCTGACCATAATTCTATCCTCCTGTTACCTGCTTACAAGCTAAAAGTAAAGCAGGAAGCACCAGTGATTAGATCAATAAAAAAGTGGTCAGATGTAGCAGATGCTAAACCTCAGGACTGTTTTGCTAGCACAGACTGGAACATGTTCTGGGATTCCTCCGATGGCATTGAGGAGTACACCACATCTGTCATTGGCATCATCAATAAGTGCATCGATGAAGTCGTCCCCACAGTGACCATACGTACATACCCCAACCAGAAACCATGGATTACAGACAGCATCCGCACTGAGCTAAAGCCTAGAGCTGCCGCTTTCAAGGAGCAGGACTCTAACCCGGAAGCTTATAAGAAATCCCGCTATGCCCTCCGACGAACCATCAAACAGGCAAAGCGTCAATACTAAGATCGAGTCGTACTACACCAGCTCTGACGCTCGTCGGATGTGGCAGGGCCTGCAAACCATTACAGACTACAAAGGGAAGCACAGCCGAGAGCTGCCAAGTGACACGAGCCTACTGGACGAGCTAAACTACTTCTATGCTCGGTTCGAGGCAAATAACACTGAAACATACATGAGAGCACCAGCTGTACCGGAAGACTGTGTGATCACGCTCTCCGCAGCCGATGTGAGTAAGACCTTTAGACAGGTCCACATTTACAAGGCCGCAGGGCCAGACGGATTACCAGGACGTGTACTGCGAGCATGCGCTGACCAACTAGCAAGTGTCTTCACTGACATTTTCAACCTCTCCCTCTCCGAGTCTGTAATACACCTCCCTCTGCAACTGGATCCTGGACTTCCTGACAGGCTGCCCCCAGCAGGTAAGGGTAGGTAACAACACATCCGCCACGCTGATCCCAACACAGGGGCCCCTCAGGGGTGCGTGCTCAGCCCCCTCCTGTACTCCCTGTTCGCCCATGACTGCAGTGCCAGGCACGACTCCAACACCATCATTAGAGTTGCCGATGACACAACAGTGGTAGGCCTGATCACCAACAACAACGAGACAGCCTATAGGGAGGAGGTCAGGGACCTGGCCGTGTGGTGCCAGGACAACAACCTCTCCTCTCAACGTGATCAAGACAAAGGAGATGATTGTGGACTACAGGAAAAAGAGGACCGAGCACGCCCCCCTTCTCATCGTCGGGGTTGCAGTGGAGCAGGTTGAGAGCTTCAAGTTCCTTGGTGTCCACATCACCAACATGGTCCAAACACACCATGACAGTCGTGAAGCGGGCATGACAAAACGTATTCCCCCTCAGGAGACTGAAATGATTTGGCATGGGTCCTCAGATCCTCAAAAGGTTCTACAGCTGCACCATCGAGAGAATGGCTGCCTAGTGTGGCAACTGCTCGGCCTCCGACCGCAAGGCTAGTGCGAATGGCCCAGTACATCACTTGGGCCAAGCTTCCTGCCATCCATGTTGTCATCTATGCATAGTCACTTTAATTAACTCTACCTACATGTACCTACTACCTCAACTAACCGGTGTCCCCGCACATTGACTCTGTACCAGCACCACCCTGTATATATATATATGTTTTTTTTTACTGCTCCTCTTTAATTACTTGTTACTTTTATCTCTTATTCTTATCCATATATTTTTTAACTGCACTGTCGGTTAGGGGCTCGTAAGTAAGCATTTCATCTGTTGTACTCGGCGCATGTGACTAATGAAATTAGATTTGATTTGCATAACACTAATTGCTGCCCTTACTATGCTACTTTCATATTTTCCAAATCCTTTGCTCATATATAATTAGGAATTAGAATAAAATTTATTTAACTAAAAATCCTGCTTTAGTAAAAACAGGAAAGGCATCACCTATGCCTCTAATGTCATTCATTCCAATTAGACTGGTTTGGATTTCCTTTACCACAATGATGGCAATTATCATCTTATTCTGGAACTTTGAGGTTCTATGATCCATCGTGACCTACTTTACCTAACATTTATTGACAATCAACCACATAACCCCTCGTACTTACCTGGTCAGGGTGATCTGGAATATACTGTATCCGGCTATAAAGGAAGCCAGTCGGGTGAGACTCTGTTTTCCTGATCCTCCCACTCCCACTAGCAAAGCGTTGCCACAGTCTGTCCGGATGATACGTGAAATCTGTGGGGGGACCACAGGATAGATAAAGATTCTCACCTTATCTAAAGATGTTGTTACAAACCCTTATTTTAATTAAACAAATGTTCGAAAAACAGATGACAGTGTAATATTGAGTGATTTTGAATAACATGGCAGCCAGGATGTTAGTTTAACCTTGATGAGATGAGTCATGGCATCTGTAAAGAACACAAGGTCCAGACTGGCCCCTCTAACATTCTCATTGTACTGGCTCTGATTGATAATCAGCTTCTCTCGCAGGAACTCAAAACTGGGCACCTAATGATGAAATTTTACTTTGGTTAGATACACATTTTGCAAATGGATGAAATCTAAACCTTCAGGGATTGCTTCCAAAAACACAGATTATGCCTAGTACTGGACTGAAAAGTATGCAGGAAATACTGTATATTTTCAGTCCAGGATTTTGCATAATATGTGTCCAGTAAACCAGCCCTTATGTCTAGTTTGAACAACATAAGACTACAATGTGCCTTGGCTCTCTACCAGTTCGTAAACTTTGGGGGCGTCCAAACAGACGTCATCTGCCTCATCTCCCGTGGGCTCGAGAGCCTCTCTCAGGAAGTCCACAAAGTAGGGGTCAGGGTGGAGGTCAGGGACCAGGCTGGGGTCCACGTGTTCCTGGATCACCCTGGATATGGCCTTCTCAAACCACACCTTGTCCTCAAAGCAGACAAACCTGCAGCACAGGGACACAATGACCACCATTGGTTTCATTCTCATGGACGGTCAGTCATCCATCTATGAATTTGAGAATGGTTACGTCCAGGGGTGTAGTGCTACCGCCCACCAATTCTCACAAAAGTGCTTGTTTACTAAAGTTAGATCTCGATTCATCACATAATGATGAATTAGTATTCTACATAACATAACCAAATATAATAGCATAGTATAGTGTTACAGTTAGACCAAAACACCACCTAATTTCTTATGAGATTTTGGGATGATTAGCTGAATGGTAAAGAAATGTTTATCATTCGGCCAAACTCAACAGCTCACCAATAAACACATATATAAAAACAGTATTTAAAGAAATCCACTCACACGCACTCCTAGAGTATATTATAAAGTATAAGCAGATCCTGTGCAAGTCAATGGAGAGTGAGGCCTGTTCTCCACTGACTTGCACAGGGCTCTACAGCGCAACAATTTCACTTGCATATGCGCCTAAACATTTTTCTGTGCGACCTGGAATTTTAATTTAGGATCACCTTGAAAAATTGAAAGATTCTATCTTTATTACCTCAAGTATTTTTTTTAACTGTGCTCCTTGTAAAAAAGGTCAGCGTGCAGCCCTGTTGCATTGGATTTGCTTATACTGTATAATATGCTCAAAGAGTTATTGCTGTTATATATATATATATATATATATATATATATATATATATATATATATATATATATATATATATACATACAGTGGGGCAAAAAAGTATTTAGTCAGCCACCAATTGTGCAAGTTCTCCCACTTAAAAATATGAGAGGCCTGTAATTTTCATCATAGGTACACTTCAACTATGACAGACAAAATGAGAAAAAAAATCCAGAAAATCACATTGTAGGATTTTTATGAATTTATTTGCAAATTATGGTGGAAAATAAGTATTTGGTCACCTAAAAACAAGCAAGATTTCTGGCTCTCACAGACCTGTAACTTCTTCTTTAAGAGGCTCCTCTGTCCTCCACTCGTTACCTGTATTAATGGCACCTGTTTGAACTTGTTATCAGTATAAAAGACACCTGTCCACAACCTCAAACAGTCACACTCCAAACTCCACTATGGCCAAGACCAAAAAGCTGTCAAAGGACACCAGAAACAAAATTGTAGACCTGCACCAGACTGGGAAGACTGACTCTGCAATAGGTAAGCAGCTTGGTTTGAAGAAATCAACTATGGGAGCAATTATTAGGAAATGGAAGACATACAAGACCACTGATAATCTCCCTCGATCTGGGCCTAGTGAATGACCTGCCGAGAGCTGGGACCAAAGTAACAAAGCCTACCATCAGTAACACATTACGCCGCCAGGGACTCAAATCCTGCAGTGCCAGACGTGTCCCCCTGCTTAAGCCAGTACATGTCCAGGCCCGTCTGAAGTTTGCTAGAGAGCATTTGGATGATCCAGAAGAAGATTGGGAGAATGTCATATGGTCAGATGAAACCAAAATATAACTTTTTGGTAAAAACTCAACTCGTCGTGTTTGGAGGACAAAGAATGCTGAGTTGCATACAAAGAACACCATACCTACTGTGAAGCATGGGGTGGAAACATTGGGGCTGTTTTTCTGAAAGGGACCAGGACGACTGATCCGTGTAAAGGAAAGGATGAATGGGGCCATGTATCGTGAGATTTTGAGTGAAAACCTCCTTCCATCAGCAAGGGCATTGAAGATGAAACGTGGCTGGGTCTTTCAGCATGACAATGATCCCAAACACACCGCCCGGGCAACAAAGGAGTGGCTTCGTAAGAAGCATTTCAAGGTTCTGGAGTGGCCTAGCCAGTCTCCAGATCTCAACCCCATAGAAAATCTTTGGAGGGAGTTGAAAGTCCGTGTTGCCCAGCAACAGCCTCAAAACATCACTGCTCTAGAGGAGATCTGCATGGAGGAATGGGCCAAAATATCAGCAACAGTGTGTGAAAACCTTGTGAAGACTTACAGAAAACGTTTGACCTCTGTCATTGCCAACAAAGGGTATATAACAAAGTATTGAGATAAACTTTTGTTATTGACCAAATACTTATTTTCCACCATAATTTGCAAATAAATTCATTAAAAATCCTACAATGTGATTTTCTGGATTTATTTTTCTCATTTTGTCTGTCATAGTTGAAGTGTACCTATGATGAAAATTACAGGCCTCTCGCATCTTTTTTAAGTGGGAGAACTTGCACAATTGGTGGCTGACTAAATACTTTTTGCCCCACTGTATGTATATATATATATATATATATATATATATATATATATATATATATTGGAACAGACAATGACTAATATTTTTGAACATGTTTAAGATCTGAGAAAGAGAGAAAATGCTCATTGAATGTGTTTAAACTGCATATACTCTCAGGGGTGTGTGTGTGAGAAAGAGAGAGTGTGTGTGGATTTCTTTAGATACTGTTTTTATATACAGAGCCGTGAAAAAGTATTTTCCCCCTTTCTGATTTTCTTTATTTGTGCATATTTTTGAAACTGAATGTTATCAGATGTTCAACTAAAATCTAATATTAGATAAAGTGACCGAATAACACAAAAATGTGATACTTATTTCATTTATTTATTATATAACGGGTGGGTCTAATGAGGAACATTTAGAACAGACGACTGGGTTGGGTACATAGATTTAAAACAAAAAGACTTAACGATTGGGTCACGTCTCTGGCAACTGAACCTAACGACCAGCCGGCTTGGGTAGCAACCCCAGATTTGTGTTGGGACTATATCTCGTGGAAGGATGAAATAGTATGAATAAATTAATAAAAATAGCGTTTTTAATGAAAATATGTCAATCATTATTTGAATATTGTTGGTAACCTGGTTTCAACACCCATACCAATATATCCTCCAAACACCGGCTTCTCTGGAATTGTCACTTAAATAAACAAAGTTATGCAACACCCAATCCCCCTGTGTGAAAAGTATTTGCCCCCTTACACTCAATAATTGATTGTGCCACCTTTAGCTGCAATGGCTACAACCAAACCCTTCCTGTAGTTGTTGATCAGTCACTAACATCACTGTGGAGGAATTTGGGACCACACTAATCAATCCGGAGCAGCTTTAACTTAGCACATTAGTGGCTTTTCGAGCATGAACTGCAACATTTCAATCGGGTTTAGGTCTGGACTTTGACTAGGCCATACAATTTTTTTTAAATGTGTTGCTTTTCAGACATTCTGATCTTGACTTGCTTGACTTTATGGATGAGATGGGTCCCGTTATGTCGGGCGAAAACCAAACACTGCATTCCGCAGTAAGATCCTCATACCAACGGTCAAGCATGGTGGTGGTAATGTGATGGTTTGGGGATGCTTTGCTGCCTCAGGACCTGGACGACTTGCCATCATTGAAGGAACCATGAATTCTTCAGGAGAATGTCAGGCCATCCGTCTGTGAGCTGAAGCACAGCTGGGTCATGCAGCAAGACAATGATCCAAAACACACAAGCAAGTCTACATCAGAATGGCAGAAAAACCACAAATGTAAAGTCCAAACCTACAGTTGAAGTCAGAAGTTTACATACACCTTAGCCAAATACATTTAAACTCAGTTTTTCCTGACATTTAATCATAGTAAAAATTGTCTTAGGTCAGTTAGGATCACCACTTTATTTTAAGAATGTGAAATGTCAGAATAATAGTAGAGAGAATTATTTATTTCAGTTTTTATTTCTTTCATCACATTCCCAGTGGGTCAGAAGTTTACATACACCTTAGCCAAATACATTTAAACTCAGTTTTTCCTGACATTTAATCATAGTAAAAATTGTCTTAGGTCAGTTAGGATCACCACTTTATTTTAAGAATGTGAAATGTCAGAATAATAGTAGAGATAATTATTTATTTCAGTTTTTATTTCTTTCATCACATTCCCAGTGGGTCAGAAGTTTACATACACTCAATTAGTATTTGGTAGCATTGCATTAAAATGTTTAACTTGGGTCAAACGTTTCGGGTAGCCTTTTACAAGCTTCCCACAATAAGTTGGGTGAATTTTGGCCCATTCCTCCTGACAGGGCTGGTGTAACTGTCAGGTTTGTAGGCCTCCTTGCTCTCACACGCCTTTTCAGTTCTGCCCACACATTTTCTATAGGATTGAGGTAAGGGCTTTGTGATGGCCACTCCAATACCTTGACTTTGTTGTCCTTAAGCCATTTTGCTACAACTTTGAAAGTATGATTGGGGTTATTGTTCATTGGGAAGACCCATTTGCAACCAAGCTTTAACTTCCTGACTGATGTCTTAAGATGTTGCTTCAATATATCCACATAATTATCCTGCCTCATGATACCTTCTATTTTGTGAAGTGCACCAGTCCCTCCTGCAGCAAAGCACCCCCACAACAATGATGCTGCCACCCCCGTGCCTCACGGTTGGGATGGTAATTCTTTGGCTTGCAAGCTTCCCCCTTTTTCCTCAAACATAACAATGGACATTACGGCCAAACAGTTCTATTATTGTTTCAGCAGACCAGAGGACATTTCTCCAAAAAGTACGATCTTTGTCCCCATGTGCAGTTGCAAACGTAGTCTGGCTTTTTTTTAATGGCGGTTTTGGAGCAGTGGCTTCTTCCTTGCTGAGTGGCCTTTCAGGTTATGTCGACACAGGACTAATTTTTACTGTGGATATAGATACTTTTGTACCTGTTTCCTCCAGCATCTTCACAAGGTGCTTTCTGTTGTTCTGGAATTGATTTGCACTTTTCGCACCAAAGTACATTCATCTCTAGGAGACAGAATGCGTCTCCTTCCTGAGTGGTATGATGGCTGTGCGGTCCCATGGTGTTTGTACTTGCGTACTATTGTTTGTACAGATGAACGTGGTACCTTCAGGCGTTTGGAAATTGCTTCCAAGGATGAACCAGACTTGTGGAGGTCTACAATTGTTTTTCTGAGGTCTTGGCAGATTTCTTTTGATTTCCCCATGATGTCAAGCAAAGAGGCACTGAGTTTTAAGGTAGGCTTTGAAATACATCCACAGGTACACCTCCAATTGACTCAAATTATGTTAATTAGCCTAACAGAAGCTTCTAAAGCCATGACACCATTTTCTGGAATTTTCCAAGCTTTTTAAAGGCACGTCAACTTAGTGTATGTAAACTTCTGACCGACAATGAATTATAAGTGAAATAATCTGTCTGTAAACAATTGTTGGAAAATTACTTGTGTCATGCACAAAGTAGATGTCCTAACCGACTATACTAGTTTGTTAACAAGAAATGTGTGGAGTGGTTGAAAAACTAGTTTTAATGACTCCAACCTAAGTGTATGTAAACTTCCAACTTCAACTGTAAACCTGATTGAGATGTTGTGGCAGGACCTGAAACAAGCAGTTAATGCTCGAAAACTCAAAAATGTCACTGAGTTAAAGCAGTCCTGCATGGAAGAGTGGGCCAAAATTCCTCAGAGAGACTGATCAACAACTACAGGAAGTATTTGGTTGCTGTCATGACAGCTAAAGATGGCACAACCAGTGGCACCACATGTACTCGTCATGTGGGCGCCTGACTTGCCTAGTTAAATAAAGGTTAAATAAAAAAACACTTTTCAAAAAGGGGCATTGGATGTTGCATAACTTTGTTCATTAAAACAATTTAATCCATCCACCTGACAGTTGTGGCATATCAAGAAGCTGATTTAACATCATGATCATAACACAGGTGCCCTTTGTGCTTGGGACAATAAAATAGCACTCTTAAATGTGCAGCTTTGTCACACAACAATGCCACAGATGTATCAAGTTTTGAGGAAGTGTGCAATTGGCATGCTGACTGCAGGAATGCCCACCAAAGCAGTTTCTAGAGAATTTAATGTTAATTTCTCTACCATAAGCCGCCTCCAACATCGTATTAGAGAATTTGGCGTCCAACCGTCCTCACAACCGCAGACCACATGTATGGCGTTGTGTGGGCGAGCGGATTGCTGATGTCAACGTTGTGAACATGGTGGCGGTGGGGTTATGGTATGGGCAGGCATAAGCTATGGACAACGAACACAATTGCAATTGCACAATTGCATCAATGGCAATTTGAATGCACTGAAATACCCTGACAAGATCCTGAAGCCCATTGTGAGGCCCATTTTTTTGTTGCTGTGACCAACAGATGCACATCTGTATTCCCAGTCATGTGAAATCCATAGATTAAGTTTATTGATACCATTTATTTTAATTGACTGATTTCCTCATATGAACTGTAACTCAATAAAATCTTAGAAATTGTTGCATGTTGTGTTTATACTTGTGTTGGTATAATATGTGTAAAACAATATGCACAAATACAGAAAATCAGAAAGAGGGCAAATACTTTTTCACGGTACTGTATATAATGGTCCAGGCAATATATATACAAAACATTATTAAGATCTGATCATTTGAACATGTATTCACATGACTTGATTCATGAAATAACAGTAACCCCATGTGTCCAATGACTAAATATAGTACAATATCAAAAACTCACACTGTCGACTGACGCTTTTGCAGATTTGACACATT
This sequence comes from Oncorhynchus mykiss, assembly GCF_013265735.2. Taxonomy (NCBI): domain Eukaryota; kingdom Metazoa; phylum Chordata; class Actinopteri; order Salmoniformes; family Salmonidae; genus Oncorhynchus; species Oncorhynchus mykiss. The sequence continues at coordinate 33,432,684 of NC_048568.1, forward strand.
GCTTCAGATTTGTCCATCAGTAAGCTCAGAGAACAAGTATAACAGAGTATTTTTTTTCCTTTATGGACATCAATGGGTTAAAAATAGAACAATTTCTTTAGACATTATGTGATGGTATAGGCAGACGTTGCATTTGGAGGGTGAATATAATGCATATGCTTTAATGATATTCAATAGGCTTGTTACGTTCCCCAGTTTCTGTGTGGTAGGTTGTGTATTTGAGTGTATTTCAGGAGATGGCTTCCTGAAATCCCACAGCAGCTGATTAGTCGACTCCACGGCTAATTGGAGCTGACCTCGCCCCCTCGTCAAGTTACAGCTCTATTCCATTAGACTCCTTCTCCAGTTATAAAAGCCAGTGTTCTGTTGTTCAAAAAGGAGATCATTGCAGAAAGAGATTGCTGGGAGATCATTGCTGGAGAGATTGATTGTGATATAGAGAATTCAATTGCTGAGAGCTGTGTTGGTTGTTTCTCAGAAAGCAATTTGGTATATACTATGTTAGTTGTTGCTGAGGGAGCTGATTGGTTGTCTGGTATGTGTCAATAGGACGCACTGTTTTGATTATTGAAATGGTTTGTTATCCTGTTTCATTTGTTCCCAGGGGGGGAAGGGGAAGGCACCTAGGGAGTGCTTAGGCAAGAGGCCCGCGGGCATACATATACCCGTAGTATATTCACTGTCTAGGCACACTAGGTAAGACCTGGGCAGATCACTCCCTGTATTTTGGTTAGAGCACCAGGTGGTGCCTTATTAGGTAAGTAGTGGTTAGGCAGTTAAGATAGGAGAGGGGACTTTGATATTTACTTTCTTTGCTTTGGTTCCGTCCAGCCCCATTTCCCCATATTACCGTGTGAAGGAATAAATTCCTAGTAAACGTTAAAAATTCTGCCTTTTGTCATCCTTACTCGCACCTACAGTCGTCCATACCTCTTTCGCTTCACGGAGAGTTGAGTTGTAGCAGGGTGTTTCGTTCCCTCTTCATTGAGGCGTGCGTAACAAGGCTACATCAATTTGTACAAACTCTGATTGAGAAATTATGCCGTACATGTTTTTGGTGCTCCGGTAGCTAAAGAAATTGTACTACATCAATGTTTACGTAATTTCTCCAGACCCATCCCTCAGCGTTAGAGGAAACCAAGTGGCAGGGCTGCCACTGGGTTGAAAAATGTATTAAGGATTGTGACTTTATCACTGTGAATGCAAAGTGTTCTGTTCATAACAGGGACCCCGTTCATTCCAGTACTGTACCTGTCTGCGATCACCCTGGTGCATTCACACTTGAACAGCGCCAGCAAGGTGGGGATATCGTCACATTCATCTGCCTTGATGATGAGCATGCCCTGCCAGATCCTTGACAAGTCTCTCAAGTTGAAGATGTAGTGGAACTTTGAGGGTGTGGGCAGCATTTTCACCTGAAAGGTCATACATAGTACAGGGATACATAAACATTTAGGAACTTCAGAGATGTGTTCATGCACTGACTGATCAAATACTAGTCTGGTCCCAGATCTGTTTGTGCTGTATAGAAAATTGACCCTTCGCTAAGCCCCGCCACAGAATTTTGGCCAACCAATTGCAGCACTCCATTGGATAGCAACTGTCGCTTACCATGCTCGAGACCAACCAGCCTTGGACAATCTCTAGATTCAAATGCATGGAAGCCAATAAGGGCAGTGACGACAACAGAGGGTTTATCAAAAAAAAAAAAGATTGTTGAAATGGCTAAATAATTGAACAGTGCACAAGTGCTAGAGTATGTATGTTAGCTAGCTAAGTTAACTATATTATTAATATAAACTCATCTGCTGTCAACATCAGGATACATTTGAGAGCAATAATTAGCTCCAAAAGTGGTTAGTAACTTTGACTAAAAACGAAAAACATTTGTCATAAGAAACTAGCTCCTTGGTATACAGAAAATATCCGAGCTCTGAAGCAAGCTTCCAGAGAATTGGAACGGAAATGGCGCCACACCAAACTGGAAGTCTTCTGACTAGCTTGGAAAGACAGTACCGTACAGTATCAAAGAGCCCTCACTGCTGCTCGATCATCCTATTTTTCCAACTTAATTGAGGAAAATAAGAACAATCCAAAATGTATTTTTGATACTGTCGCAAAGCTAACTAAAAAGCAGCATTCCCCAAGAGAGGATGGCTTTCACTTCATGAACTTCTTTGAGGAAAAGATCATGATCATTAGAAAGCAAATTACGGACTCCTCTTTAAATCTGAGTATTCCTCCAAAGCTCAGTTGTCCTGAGTCTGCACAACTCTGCCAGGACCTAGGATCAATGGAGACACTCAAGTTTTTTAGTACTATATGTCTTGACACATTGATGAAAAATAATAATGGCCTCTTAACCTTCAATCTGCTTACTGGACCTGTCACGACTTCCACCGAAGGTGGCTCCCCTGCCTGTTCGGGCAGCGCTCGGCAGTCGTCGTCGCCAGTCTACGAGCTTCCACCGATCCCCTTTTCCTTTTCCGTTTGTTATGTCTTATTGGTTGCACCAGTTTCTTATTTGAGTTTTGGTTCAGGACTATTTAAGCCTGTTAGGCCCGCCTGCTTTTGTGCAGGCTTGTTTTCTGTTAGTCTAGGTTGGTTGCATGTTGTGTTCCCTGTCTGTTTGTGCCCAGTTTTGGGTTGGACACTTTTGTCTTCGCCTGTTGTTTTTGGCGTTAATTGTGGACACCGCAATAAAGTTCGGTTTCCCCCATTTTCCTCTGCTCTCTGCGCTTGACTCTGCACCCACCACTCCTGGCTGTGTGACAGGACCCTATTCCAACTAAACTACTGAAAGAGCGGCTTCCTGTGGTTGGCCCTCCTATGTTGAACATAATAAACGGCTCTCTATCCACCGGATGTGTACCAAACTCACTAAAAGTGGCAGTAATAAAGCCTCTCTTGAAAAAGCCAAACCTTGATCCAGAAAATATAAAAAACAATCAGCCTATATCAAATCTCCCATTCCTCTCAAAATGTTTTGAAAAAGCTGTTGCGCAGCAACTCACTGCCTTCCTGAAGACAAACAATGTATACGAAATGCTTCAGTCTGGATTTAGACCCCATCATAGCACTGAGACTGCACTTGTGAAGGTGGTAAATTATCTTTTAATGGCGTCAGACCGAGGCTCTGCATCTGTCCTGTTGCGCCTAGACCTTAGTGCTGCTTTTGATACCATCGATCACCACATTCTTTTGGAGAGATTGGAAAACCAAATTGGTCTACACGGACAAGTTCTGGCCTGGTTTAGATCTTATCTGTCGGAAATATATCAGTTTGTCTCTGTGGATGGTTTGTCCTCTGACAAATCAACTGTAAATGTCGGTGTTCCTCAAGGTTCCGTTTTAGGACCACTATTGTTTTCACTATATATTTTACCTCTTGGGGATGTCATTCGGAAACATAATGTTAACTTTCACTGCTATGCGGATGACACACAGCTGTACATTTTGATGAAACATGGTAAAGCCCCAAAATTGCCCTCTCTGGAAGCCTGTGTTTCAGACATAAGGAAGTGGATGGCTGCAAACTTTATACTTTTAAACTCGGCCAAAACAGAGATGCTTGTTCTAGGTCCCAAGAAACAAAGATCTTCTGTTGAATCTGACAATTAATCTTGATGGTTGTACAGTCGTCTCAAATAAAAATGTGAAGGACCTCGGCGTTACTCTGGACCCTGATCTCTCTTTTGACGAACATATCAAGACTGTTTCAAGGACAGTTTTTTTCCATCTACATAACATTGCAAAAATTTGACATTTTCTATCCAAAAATGATGCAGAAAAATTAATCCATGCTTTTGTCACTTCTAGGTTAGACTACTGCAATGCTCTACTTTCCGGCTACCCGGATAAAACACTAAATAAACTTCAGTTAGTGCTAAATACGGCTGCTAGAATCCTGACTAGAACAAAAAAATGTGATCATATTACTCCAGTGCTAGCCTCCCTACACTGGCTTCTTGTTAAGGCAAGGGCTGATTTCAAGGTTTTACTGCTAACCTACAAAGCATTACATGGGCTTGCGCCTACCTATCTTTCTGATTTGGTCCTGCCGTACATACTTACACGTACGCTACGGTCACAAGATGCAGGCCTCCTAATTGTCCCTAGAATTTCTAAGAAAACAGCTGGTCAGGGCTTTCTCCTATAGAGCTCAATTTTTATGGAATGGTCTGCCTACCCACGTGAGAGACGCAGACTCGGTCTCAACCTTTAAGTCTTTACTGAAGACTCATCTCTTCAGTGGGTCATATGATTGAGTGTAGTCTGGCCCAGGAGTGTGAAGGTGAACGGAAAGGCACTGGAGCAATGAACTACCGTTGTTGTCTCTTCCTGGGCGGTTCCCCTCTCTCCACTGGGATTCTCTGCCTCTAACCCTATTACAGGGGCTGAGTCACTGGCCTACTGTGCTCTTCCATGCCGTCCCTAGGAGGGGTGCGCCACTTGAGTGGGTTGAGTCACTGACGTGGTCTTCCTGTCTGGGTTGGCGCCCCCCCTTGGGTTGTGCTGTGGCAGAGATCTTTGTGAGCTAAACTCAGCCTTGTCTCAGGATGGTCAGTTGGTGGTTGAAGATATCCCTCTAGTGGTGTGGGGGCTGTGCTTTGGCAAAGTGGATGGGGTTATATCCTGCCCTATGTGTCGGGGGCTAGGTTTAGTCTGTTATATCTAGAGTATTTCTCCTGTCATATCCGGTGTCCTGTGTGAATTTAAGTATGCTCTCTCAAATTCTTTCTTTCTTTCTCTCAGAGGACCTGAGCCCTAAGGACCATGCCTCAGGACTACCTGGCATGATGACTCCTTGCTGTCCCCAGTCCACCTGGCCGTGCTGACCTGTTGCACCCTCGACAACCACTGTGATTACTATTATTTGACCATGCTGGTCATTTATGAACATTTGAACATTTTGGCCATGTTCTGTTATAATCTCCACCCGGCACAGCCAGAAGAGGACTGGCCACCCCTCATAGCCTGGTTCCTCTTTAGGTTTCTTCCTAGGTTTTGGCCTTTCTAGGGAGTTTTTCCTAGCCACCGTGCTTCTACACCTGCATTACTTGCTGTTTGGGGTTTTAGGCTGGGTTTCTGTACAGCACTTTGAGATATCAGCTGATGTAAGAAGGGCTATATAAATACATTTCATTTGAGTTGACTGCATTCTGATAGTGCATAGTCAGAGCCATCTTGTGGCTAGCCACACTACAAACGTATTTTACCAGGTTCCCGTGAAGCAATTGTAATGATATTCCACCACCACATACCTGAGCAAGTGTAGTCTGTGTTTAAATTCATTGTCTATTAAAAACACATCCTGAGATAATTTTGAGGGGTTTTCTCCAGTGGTTTGAGTGGGGAATTTTGTCCGAGGTTGCAACGGTAACCAAGGAGGCGGGGCTTAGCGAAGGGTCAATTACTATGGTCGTTAGTATGCCAAACATCACAAATAGATCTGGGACCAGGTTAAATATATTCAGTAAAGCATTAATTCTGATATTGGGACAGTGCTTACCTTGGTCCACTGCCACAGGATCCTACCAGCGGAGACCAGATATTTCACTGTCTCAGAAATCTCAGACTTGAACTCCCTGCATTCGTGGAAGTATCCACAGCCCATGATACCTGTGGGAATAGAGACACATAAAGTACTCTTTTGTGCGTGTGTGTGTTGATGGGTTCGGATTTCTAAACTTTAAATATTGTTAGTCATCAGTTATACTTGAGACATGAGGGGTGCCATAGTCTAGGGTCTACACCAGAAGTTAATGGTTATCTGTAGGAGGAATGGATATTGTGGATGTAATTAAGCTTGGAATGTACCGAGTGAAAGAAAGATAATCACATGTGGCATGCACTGATAAGGATTGAGAGATGTGGATTAGTGAGGAAGGGGGTCGAGGTCAGGTGACTTTACGGGAGAAGGAACAGTTTGTGGCCCGTATCACTTAACTTCCTGCCTAGTAATAAAGATGTAATGTTTAGAGAGGAGGAGACTCCACCCAAATTGGGGTATATATATATTACCACTGGTGGAAATATGTATTTGCCTTATGCAGCTGTATGACCCAATGGGCAATAAACTTGGTTTGAGCTTTATTATGCGCCTGTGAAATTTTATAAGGTTGATTTAGAACCTAACAGTGTGATATTGCATAATTTGATTGCTGCATCACAGCCAGTCGGTTATTAATTCAGAGGTGAGTAGCTTACCAAAGATCTTGTCAATGGAGGTGTTGGATGGCAGGGTACAGTTGAACACGGTAAACTGTCTCTTCAGTCTCTGGGGGATGTCATTCCTGCCTCCCCCAGGGTGAATCATAGCAGCCAGCATCTGCATGTCCACAATGGTGGTGAAGTCTCCTGGTTTGTCCAGACTGTACATGCCAGTCATCTCCATCATCTGACGGACTATCTCGTTGGTGATCTGTGTGCAAAATAAACAAACACAAACAAGGGAATCAGTTATTCTGCAAACCATTGTAAATGACTGTTGTCACTTTGAATTGATTACACATTTTTTCTATTGTGTGACACCGCAATTTATTTTGTGTGCAACCAAATCATGGGCCAGTCCCTTTAACTGAAAAGTTAGTGGCATCAGTACCACCAGGGGAAAAAGTTAGTCCAGAGCCCTGCTTCAGTGATGGCATTATGGCAGTGACGGAAAAAGTACCCAATTGTCATACTTGAATAAAAGTATAGATACCTTAACAGAAAGTTACTCAAGTAAAAGTGAAAGTCAGCCAGTAAAATACTACTGAGTAAAAGTCTAAAAGTATTTGGTTTTAAATATACTTAAGTATCAAAAGTAAATGTAATTGAAAAAATATACTAGTAAAAGTATAAATCATATTAAATTCCTTATATTAAGCAAAGCAGACAAGACCATTTCCTTGTTTTTAAAATGTATGGATTGCCAGAGGTTCACTCCAACACTCCGACATTATTTACAAAAGATGCATTTGTGTTTAGTGAGTCTGCCAGACCAGAGGCAGTAGGGATGAACAAGTGTTCTCTTGATAAGTGTGTGAATTTAACCATTTTCCTGTCCTGCTAAGCATTCAAAATGTAACGAGTACTTTTGGTTGAAAAATGTATGGAGTAAAAAGTACAATATTTTCTTTAGGAATGTAGTGGAGTAAAAGTAAAAGTTGTAAAAAATATAAATAGTAAAGTACATTTACCCCCCCAAAACTAGTTAAGTAGTACTTCAAAGTATTTTTAATTAAGTACTTTACACCACTGCTATATGGATGGGTTGAATTGAAATGCTATGACTACAGTACCTGGTCGCCCCACTCATTGACAATGGGCATGTTGATGTCATCCACAAAGATGGTCATTCTGCGTCCTCCAGGAGGTCCGTAGGTGCTACCCATTCGCTTCTCAATGTAGCTCTCCACTGTGCGCTATGATACAACACTTCTATTACTACTCAACAGAAACACAATAAAGTGATTCCTCACGAAACCAGGACAAAAAAGACCATGATTTGGGGTATTTTCATGAAATTTTATCCATACAATGGTCCTTTGGAAGAAGGATTGTTATATATTTGGCATTGTATCCAAAAGCATAATTGAGAAATAATTTATCAAAGTTGGCATATTTCTAACATTTTGGCCTTACTCAGGCCTCCTTTAATTTAAGACTACATTGTTTCATCTGTATGTGCTACAGAACAAAAATTGGTGTCATATGAAGCTTTTCCGCTTGCTCTGTAATGAGTAGTATTTTTTGTTTTCATATATTGTTGAACATAATAAGCTCTACACAGACATATAAAAGTTCATTTTAGAGTTACGATCCAATTTGTGAGCATTACCAAGAGTGAATGTGAAAATGTATTCAAAATGGTCACCCTCTGCTGGTGATTGGCAGGATGTGCAATGATATACAGTGGGGCAAAAAAGTATTTAGTCATTCACCAATTGTGCAAGTTCTCCCACTTAAAAAGATGAGAGAGGCCTGTAATTGTCATCATAGGTACACTTCTATGACAGACAAAATGAGAAAAAAAATCCAGAAAATCACATTGTAGGATTTTAAATAATTTATTTGCAAATTATGGTGGAAAATAAGTATTTGGTCAATAACAAAATTGTATCTCAATACTTTGTTATATACCCTTTGTTGGCAATGACAGAGGTCAAACGTCTTCAATGCCCTTGCTGATGGAAGGAGGTTTTCACTCAAATTCTCATGATACATGGCCCCATTCATTCTTTCCTTTACAAGGATCAGTCGTCCTGGTCCCTTTGCAGAAAAACAGCCCCAAAGCATGATGTTTCCACCCCCATGCTTCACAGTAGGTATGGTGTTCTTTGGATGCAACTCATCATTCTTTGTCCTCCAAACACAACGAGTTGAGTTTTTACCAAAAAGTTATATTTTGGTGTCATCTGACCATATGACATTCTCCCAATCTTCTTCTGGATCATCCAAATGCTCTCTAGCAAACTTCAGATGGGCCTGGACATGTACTGGCTTAAGCAGGGGGACACATCTGGCACTGCAGGATTTAAGTCCCTGGCGGCGTAGTGTGTTACTGATGGTAGGCTTTGTTACTTTGGTCCCAGCTCTCTGCAGGTCATTCACTAGGTCCCCCCGTGTGGTTCTGGGATTTTTGCTCACCGTTCTTGTGATCATTTTGACCCCACGGGGTGAGATCTTGCGTGGAGCCCCAGATCGAGGGAGATTATCAGTGGTCTTGTATGTCTTCCATTTCCTAATAATTGCTCCCACAGTTGATTTCTTCAAACCAAGCTGCTTACCTATTGCAGATTCAGTCTTCCCAGCCTGGTGCAGGTCTACAATTTTGTTTCTGGTGTCCTTTGACAGCTCTTTGGTCTTGGCCATAGTGGAGTTTGGAGTGTGACTGTTTGAGGTTGTGGACATTTTATACTGATAACAGTATAACAGTACAAACAGGTGCCATTAATACAGGTAATGAGTGGAGGACAGAGGAGCCTCTTAAAGAAGAAGTTACAGGTCTGTGAGAGCCAGAAATCTTGCTTGTTTTTAGGTGACCAAATACTTATTTTCCACCATAATTTGCAAATAAATTCATAAAAAATCCTACAATGTGATTTTCTGGATTTCTTTTCTCATTTTGTCTGTCATAGTTGAAGTGTACCTATGATGAAAATAACAGGCCTCTCTCATCTTTTTAAGTGGGAGAACTTGCACAATTGGTGACTGACTAAATACTTTTTTGCCCCACTGTATACAGTGCCTTGCGAAAGTATTCGGCCCCCTTGAACTTTGCGAACTTTTGCCACATTTCAGGATTCAAACATAAAGATATAAAACTGTATTTTTTTGTGAAGAATCAACAACAAGTGGGACACAATCATGAAGTGGAACGACATTTATCGGATATTTCAAAGGTTTTTAACAAATCAAAAACTGAAAAATTGGGCGTGGAAAATTATTCAGCCCCCTTAAGTTAATACTTTGTAGCGCCACCTTTTGCTGCGATTACAGCTGTAAGTCGCTTGGGGTATGTCTCTATCAGTTTTGCACATCGAGAGACTCAGCAGTTTTCAGTTCTTTCCACAGATTCTCGATTGGATTCAGGTCTGGACTTTGACTTGGCCATTCTAACACCTGGATATGTTTATTTTTGAACCATTCCATTGTAGATTTTGCTTTATGTTTTGGATCATTGTCTTGTTGGAAGACAAATCTCCGTCCCAGTCTCAGGTCTTTTGCAGACTCCATCAGGTTTTCTTCCAGAATGGTCCTGTATTTGGCTCCATCCATCTTCCCATCAATTTTAACCATCTTCCCTGTCCCTGCTGAAGAAAAGCAGGCCCAAACCATGATGCTGCCACCACCATGTTTGACAGTGGGGATGGTGTGTTCAGCAGTGTTGCTTTTACGCCAAACATAACGTTTTGCATTGTTGCCAAAAAGTTCAATTTTGGTTTCATCTGACCAGAGCACCTTCTTCCACATGTTTGGTGTGTCTCCCAGGTGGCTTGTGGCAAACTTTAAACAACACTTTTTATGGATATCTTTAAGAAATGGCTTTCTTCTTGCCACTCTTCCATAAAGGCCAGATTTGTGCAATATACGACTGATTGTTGTCCTATGGACAGAGTCTCCCACCTCAGCTGTAGATCTCTGCAGTTCATCCAGAGTGATCATGGGCCTCTTGGCTGCATCTCTGATCAGTCTTCTCCTTGTATGAGCTGAAAGTTTAGAGGGACGGCCAGGTCTTGGTAGATTTGCAGTGGTCTGACACTCCTTCCATTTCAATATTATCGTTTGCACAGTGCTCCTTGGGATATTTAAAGCTTGGGAAATCTTTTTGTATCCAAATCCGGCTTTAAACTTCTTCACAACAGTATCTCGGACCTGCCTGGTGTGTTCCTTGTTCTTCATGATGCTCTCTGCGCTTTTAACGGACCTCTGAGACTATCACAGTGCAGGTGCATTTATACGGAGACTTGATTACACACAGGTGGATTGTATTTATCATCATTAGTCATTTAGGTCAACATTGGATCATTCAGAGATTCTCACTGAACTTCTGGAGAGAGTTTGCTGCACTGAAAGTAAAGGGGCTGAATAATTTTGCACGCCCAATTTTTCAGTTTTTGATTTGTTAAAAAAGTTTGAAATATCCAATAAATGTCGTTCCACTTCATGATTGTGTCCCACTTGTTGTTGATTCTTCCCCAAAAAATACAGTTTTATATCTTTATGTTTGAAGCCTGAAATGTGGCAAAAGGTCGCAAAGTTCAAGGGGGCCGAATACTTTCGCAAGGCACTGTATATAAATAAAAAAAAAGCCAAATCAAATAGTTTTTTCTATATTCATGTTTATATTTTCCAATATTCATAAATTAATGTAAAAATATATATATATCAAATCCAAATACTCATATTACAGAACGAGCGGTAGAGCTTCATATGACACCAAACATTAAGGAGTCTTAAATAAGGCCTGGGTAAGGCCAAAATTTCATAAATATGCATTTAAATTATGCTTTTATTATGCTTTTAGATACAAATGTAAAATATATTTAAACAATCCTTCCTCCAAATTAGTTGAGCAATAGCACTGAATCATCTTCTCTATGTAATGTAGGCTATGTAATACTGTACTATATGGTGTAATGTATACTGGGTAATGTATATAATGTATACATATCTCACTTGAAACATTGTAGGCTCAGTAGCAGAAGAAAAGTTCAGTGATTTGGACAGGTCTGTCTCAGGGTCGTACTTGTTGGTGTAGCCTTTAATCATCACTGTCTTGGCAGTTCCTTGTTCACCGATAAGCAACACAGCCTGTCAAAAGTGAGAAAAAAAAATTACGTTGATTACACCAACATGTTGTCATGACGTTGCCCTCTTTGGGTACAGCAAGCCCCATCCCCCTCTCCCTGTCTCCTACACCCAGGCTGCTGTGGTCAGAGAGAGGTCGTAAATTATCTCCTCATGGCCACAGTATAGAGACAGAGTGAATTTTCATAGAGAACAAAGGAATTTCTTCCACCTCACAGAACTTGAGGTCCAAACAACATTTGTGTTCTGGAGAATGTATAAAAGATCGGTGAAGAATCCAGCTACTAACTGGTCCGTTTGGTACAATTTTGTGAAACTCATGGGAGACAATACGGCCACATTACCATAAAGCTGTTTATATAATAGCCTCAGATATGAGGCTTACATCTAATTGTTATATAAGATTAATGAGTGTGGATGATATTGTTTGTGAAATTGTGTGATGTGATTTTGAAAAAAGTCTCACTAAGTCCTTGGCACGCCCCCAGGGGCATAGACAGGACCGGGCGTCATGAGACGGCCCTTTTCGATGTTCCGAATAAAACCCTACCTGTGTTTTCTATCACCATACCATGTTGCTCTCAATTACGAGCGGACAAAGGTTGCAGACCAGCGTACCTTGATAACGAGAGGGCCAAGGTTTGAGACTAGACTGCTGAATATTTTAACCATCCCACGTGGTTAAACTCTTAGACTATCGATACCGACAGAATAAGAACAAGTCTTTAATATTAGTTACTAGTCTGCAGCTAGGAATTCGGTATCATTGAACGCGAAGACCGACAACCGCCGAAACTTCTATCCATAACGACATGAATGAATGTCACTCTGAACTATCCATTCTAACCACGACGGAGAGGGTGGACAAACTCTCCAACAGAAACAAACTTTTCAACAGAGACCCCGACGACACACTGAGCGTAAATGTATATATTGATTGCAATTGTTCCCGAATGAGTGAGCGTTCATGTGCAAAGGATTAGCATTTCAATTGTTATAATTATGAACTGTGTGTTGTCTTATCTCAGTCCACCCCCACTTCCCTTTTGTACACGAAGCCGCGATGCCGGTTTATCCCACTAGAGAAACTCCGTTATCATTTCTTTGTAACTATCTACTGTTTGTTTATGCATTTCTGTGAATTGCTTAGTTAGTAAATAAATCATTTTAAGACAATTGATGTATGGATGACTCATAGTGAAGACTGGGTTCGTGCAGATAACCAACAATTTACAACGTTTGGAATGAGACTAACGTGAGGTAAAATAAAGAAGAATTCATTAATCAGAAGACTATTGATCAGATATGAAAATATCTGAAAAGTTATATTAGAAAAAGTATAACTTTGTAATCTGAATATTTTCCTTGGTGCCCCGACTTCCTAGTTAATTACAGTTACATGATTAATCAGTTTAATCGCGTAATAATAATTACAGAGAGTCATTTGATAAAGATGAATCTTCAGTTTAATGATGCCAAATGCACAACAATGTTTTCAAGACGACTTAACCCAATTGACCCAATGTGTCTGTGTGTGTGTGTAGAGTACCTTGCGCTGTTTTGCAATAGTCTCCAAAAGGTAACTGGTTCTGGTGTTGTCCACATTGGGAACCAGGATGGCGGCGTAATCTGGCACGTAGTCAGTGGGATAGATATACTCCACCACATAGTTATTCCAATGGTCCCAGTCACCTGAAACAGAAACGCCTGCATCATATACAGAGCCCTGTCCACATGCAGTACGGTACTACTGTGCAGCAACCAAAGCACATAGGGATCCAGGAAAAACAGCCCCAGTGGGCATGGGCCAAAACAGTGCAATGATGTCATTATGACTCTTTTTTGACGTCATGGTCAGGTTGTAAAAGGAATTTTGTCAATATATTTGTATGATTTCTGACCTTTTGGGCTATGTATAAACGTACCGTTCTGGTTGACCATATATTCGAAGATGGTCTCTCCGGGCTGTGTTTTGGGAATGTCCACCTTGCTCTCGTGGGCCCTGATGAAGGCCTCCAGCTTTTCCCTGTCCTCCAGCTCCAGCAGGGCTCCCACGCTCCACATCAGGCAGAAGACAAAGAGGCGCTCCAGCTGCATGCTGCTGACCAGGCCCCCCGCCTCCTTGGTGGGGATCAGGCCCTCCAGCAGGTTCACTGACTGAACACATATAGTCACAGACATGGGGTCAGTTATCATATGTAATAATATGTATATAAAAAAGGGAAAATGCAAAATTCTTTATCTCAAGAGTCTCTTGAATAGCACTTAGAATGCATGCCCAATACAAGGCTTCATTCTAAGTGATATGCTAGTGTCGATATTGGAACAAAGTGATGGTTAAATTAAGGTTACAAAATACTGAAGGCATTTAATTCATACCTGCATGATATAATTGCACTCCAAAAGCTCCATTTTGGGCTTGAGGCTTTGCTTCAAGTACACGTAGGCATCCTCAAAGACTTTGTCGTATAGACTCATGATATTGTCTGCCTCAACTGCACTGCGTTTGTAAGCCCATCCCTACAGCATACAGAACATTATACTTAGTCATAACTAGGTCATCATGAGGATTAAGCACATTAGGGGAATCTGAAGCTTTTTTTTACTGCGGTAATGTAAAGTTACCCCACCCTGACACTCTGTCTATAACACAAAGCATATTGCCATTTGGCACATATCTGATATTGAACACAATGGCCAATTAGATAGATTTGTTCACAATTTCACTGGATTATTGAAGAAAGTCTTACACTATCCACACAGAGTATATTAATATGGAACACTTTGACCGTAACATGGATGGTTTGTGTTATTGCGTAAGCCCTATACCTGCAGTATAGGCCTCCAGCTGAGAGCCGAGGAGCTCATAAAGACCATGCCCACGCGGGATACGGTGGCTGGGGAGGCGTTGTCCATGTTGTGCACCTCAAACACCAGCTTACAGGCCGGGGACATGACGATCCTATCACCGTTGGCCAGGGTCAGGGTCTTGTTGTCATCCAGAACAGAGTTGAGGTTCTCAATCCAGATGGCATCCACAGGGCCGTCCAGGACTATCCAGATGTTCTCTCCTACAACAAAAAGGGGTGTTTCCCAAAAACATAATATTTAACATGGTACTTAGTTTGTTCACCCACAGAAGATTGACTAGCCAACATAAATGTTTCTAATTGTTACTCTCTTGGAAGCTCTTTGGCTGGGTCGTCGAGAGAAAACCCTTATTCAGAGGTTGGACCATTTGAACACTGCTTCATCTAACAATGTTCTCACAGATGGTAAAACCATATCAATATTGTATCCCAAGGTGCATTCAGAGTCAGACAGTTGTACCCTTCTTGGTTTTTAAAGTCTTCCTCCACAGCGTGGAGAAGATGCCGTCAGTCCAGTCGTTAGTGGCGGCGTCCAAACGCCCAAACATCTGGGGGGCCGTGATGGCCTTGGGGTTCATCCTCATCTCCCTGTGGGGCGTTCCGCACTCGCTCAAGGCCCGCATCAGGATGTTGATGACTGCGGTCTTCCCGGCCCCACTGGGGCCGAGTGTCATCAGGCCGTGACGCACACGCGACGATTCGTAAAGCTGACACACACAACAGCACATTTTTATTTCAGCCTCTCTGGAGGGTAACTTTATTACTGTATTTTTTTTTTTTATCAATCATTTAAACATACATTCACATTGTGTATATACTGTATATCTTTGGTTACACACCAGTGCATTCAGCACTTGTGACTAAACACAGAAGTAAAAGTGTCACCTGAACAAGTTTGAGGTTCCACGAAGGGTGGTTGACAAGGCCTGCCAGCTCCACCTGGTTGGCCACAGCAACCTGCAGCTCAGCGTAGGTGCTCCCGTCCAGCTGGATCCCCGGGAACAGATCACTGATCAGACTGAGGAAGAGAGGCTCGTCCTCATCCACCTGGCAGGGAGAAGCACCAAAGAGACAAAATATGTTAGCATACTAATGAGGATCAATAATTTTGTTGATGATGTTTCTTTTCATACCAGTTTGGAGAGGTTCATGTCACGCAGAACTCTCATCACAATGCTGGACTCGGTGTCTTGAGGTCGGGCTCTCTTATTGGCCCCCAGGGTTCTCAACACAGACAGGATGTTCCTCAGACCAAAGTCATAGTGGACCTGATAGGATGGATTGACTATCAGTCTCAGTGTAGCAGTTAATTTATTCTTGTTCTTTCAAAGGCCAGTACAGACAGGAATGACTGCCTCTGCATTCACCTGCTTTGTCAGTTGCTCCTCGCACAGTTTGTAGAGCACAAAGAACTTCTGTGCCAAGACAACGTTTTCAATGAAACCGCAGCTGGCCAATTTCACCCTCATGATGATCTGGAAAACAATGAGGAACACATTGTTGACCGACAGCTAAGACACAGTAGGTTGCAATCCCATATGGTTAAAGGAACTCTTTGCCCAGTATGGTAGTTGACTGGAGGGAAGGGAACTCAACCCACCTGTCTGTCCGGCACCATCATGGACACAGTCCTGAACTGAACTTTCAGGTTCTCTGGCAACTCCTGACGCCCAGCATAACCAGGGTTCTATGAAATAACAAGAAAACATGTTGGTATTCAAAAGCTTTATACATGCTGCTTGTCAAAGTGATTGTACTCAGTGACTAATGGCAAAGCTGTTCTGTCTTGCCTCCCACTCACCATGGTGATAAACAGCCCAAATTCTGGGTTCAGACTGACTAAGTCTCCGTCGGTGAAGATGAATTGTGTTTTGCGGTCTTTACGGGATGAGAGAACAATGTAGATCTGCTGTGCAGCTACAGACAGCACAGGCAAGTCAATTCTGTTGAACTCGTCAAAGCAGCCCCAAGAGCCAGACTGGGCAAGACCTGGAAGTAAGCAGAAGACCGACATTAACAACTGACACTAGGCCAGGTGTTCACAAACTTTTTAACTCGGGGGGGGCCCCCTTCCAGCATTGGGGAACATCCCGTGCCCCCACTGCGCACGCACATGCCACATCTACTTCTATGGGCACAAGCATGACAAACTGTTCACACCCCATTGTTGGTGGAGAGAATTTTGCAGGTTTAAAACTTATTTCCTGCAATTCTACACATTTTGTCATGGGGTGCAAAGAAAACTTAAATAAAAAAAACAGCTGACATGGGCTAGCTGATTTGGACATTTCTGGAAAAGTTATAAATAGCTCTCGAAAGTATGCAATGACTAACGTGACAAGAGGAACTGATTATGCACTACACAATTTAGACTATTACAACTTTCAAGAGTAAGTTTAAACCCGGACTGAGCCCCCCCCCCCCCCCCCCCCCCCCTCATGCCTCACAGTTTGAGAACCACTGCATTGGACAATTGACAACTAACATTAGCATCCCAAAATGATAGCTAGCCCATAGAGAAGAGGGCACACTTCCAAATTGTTGCCATTGAGTTGACACAATGAAATCAACTCAATTGCATTGATTGTTCACCTTTGTAGATTCTACCAAGTCCTCTGAAGTCCATCTGGTCAGAGCAGTTGAAGACCACCACGTATTTCCCCAGGCAGCGGCCCATGTCTTTAGTGGTCTCAGTCTTCCCTGTACCGGCTGGCCCAGCTGGGGCGCCGCCCATGCTCATGCCCAGAGCCTGAGACAGTGTGATGTAGCACCTATAAATGGATGGTTTGACATCATGGTTATTTAACATTTCACTAAGGAAAGATCTTCACCACACACACAAACACAAACCATCTTCTCTTGCCTGTCAGTTAAAGGGGTGATGACCAGACGGTCAGTGCAACCCAGGAATTCATTTTGGTAAACAAAATCGACGTCGGTAATGGACACTAAGACATGATCCAAGTCCTCCTTGAAGTAGAACCTGCTCTGCTTCAGCCACTCAAAGTCAGTGGTTGACTTGATGTGCATTTTGACCTGATAAGGAATAGCAAAGAATTTAAATATTTTGTGTTTTAACACAAAACCCAAAATGTAAATGTTCTAAAATGTAACTTAGAGACATAAGAATGTGGTTTTATCTTTCAGCGACTCACTAGGTCATCAAATATGTCCCTTTGGTGCACATGGATTGTGACCAGTGTCTCGAACTTGATACGATCAAATTTGGTCAGGTCATGGGTGGTCTGTGAAATCAGTGTGTTAAGCAGATCCAGGAACTTCTGGTTGGTAGTTGGCATGATCTTCTTGTCGTCTTTGGCGTTGCGCAGCGCCTCCTCCGAGTCCCGTGTCCACAGCATCTGGATGCCAAGCAGGCCCACCTGAGAAAACAAAGTTATCAACAATACACTTATTCTAATTACATATATTTTTGACAACTGATCGATCCTATGATTCAACAATTGATACTGAGTTGACAATTGATCCTAGATATTCTTCATCATTCTGTTTCATATAATGGATTTCTAGGTTGCTCTCCCCACCTGTGCTTGGAACTGGTTGAGGAAGGTGAGGAGCTGAAAGCCTGAGTCGTTGATCTGGAGATCAGCAGCCTTGATGACAGAGTGTAGAGAGGACTGTTGCTGCATCTGCAGCTCTCCCAGCCACAGCTCCACAGGCCCCCTTGCCATCACTGGGTGGTCCAGCTGCAAACGCATGGACAGACACGTGAGCTGTCACTCACACACACAGACACACAAATGCATATGCACGCACACACACAGAGGGTGGCGAAAGGTTCCATTCGAATCTCGGAGCTGAAAAGGGGAAACAATATGTTGATGTGCCCTTGAGCAAGGCACTATACCGTAATTGCTCCAGGGTTTCTGTTGATAATGGCTGGCCCTTGCCCCACGCTCTGAGGGAGAGTTGGAATATGCAAAAAAACAGATTTCCAATTCACACCTATGAAATAGGACAAAAATAAGCACCTACCAAATAATATTATTACACACACACACACACACACACACACACACACACACACACACACACACACACACACACACACACACACACACACACACACACACACACACACACGATCATAGTGAGTATTGCATTTGATCATACTGATAATGTTGCATACCGGCACTTTCTCTCCCTCTTGTGAAATGACAGCCAAAATCTTGTCATAATCTTTGGCGTGGAATTCCACTTCGTTGACATTGTCAAACACACCAAGGAGATGAGGCTGGAAAAGAGAGTTTCCCTTATCTGAGACATTGTGCATCTCTTATTATTTAGACAAATCTCTGCTGTTCTAAGAGCTGTTGTTACCTGAATTGTGTGTGGATCGCTAGCTTGTCCCAGGATTTCTAAAAGGGAGGGATCAGACACAAAGAAGAACCTGGGGAACTGGAGCCTCTTTTTCTCCAGGTACCTGTTGAGTTCAAGTAACGTAGTCAGTTGAAAGAGTAAGCTGCTAATGCTAAACAGTCTTTATCCGTACCCAGTGAGAGACTTCTGGCAAAGCTCCAGCTGCTCCTGGAGGTGAGGCAGCAGCTGACCCATGGTCTCGTCTCCCACGCAGCACTGCACTACGTTGGGGATCTCATGGGCACGCTGCATGATCTTGATCCACGACTTATCAATGTTCTGGAAGCGCTTGGCTTCCTAAAGCAAAATAAAATGTCAGAATCAGAATGAGAAACAGAAAATTTGAGTATATTGGCATGCAACACATGATTGCTGGGAAAATGTATTAAAATTGAAGACATACAGTCGTGGCCAAAAGTTCTGAGAATGACACAACTATTCATTTTCACAAAGTCTGCTGCCTCAGTTTGTATGATGGCAATTTGCATATACTCCAGAATGTTATGAAGAGTGATCAGATGAATTGCAATTAATTGCAAAGTCCCTCTTTGCCATGCAAATTACATTTCCACTGCATTTCAGCCCTGCCGTCACCATTGCTTTGCACAAAAAGGGCTTCACAGGCAAGGATATTGCTGCCAGTAAGATTGCACCTAAATCAACCATTTATCGGATCATCAAGAACTTCAAGGAGAGCAGTTCAATTGTTGTGAAGAAGGCTTCAGGGTGCCCAAGAAAGTCCAGCAAGTGCCAGGACGTCTCCTAAAGTTGATTCAGATGCGGGATGGGGGCACCACCAGTACAGAGCTTGCTCAGGAATGGCAGTAGGCAGGTGTGAGTGCACAGTGAGGCAAAGACTTCTGGAGGATGGCCTGATGTCAAGAAGGGCAGCAAAGAAGCCACTTCTCTCCAGGAAAAACATCAGGGACAGACTAATATTCTGCAAATGGTACAGGGATTGGACTGCTGAGGACTGGGGTAAAGTCATTTTCTCTGATGAATCCCCTTTCCGATTGTTTGGGGCATCCGGAAAAAAAGCTTATTGTCCGGAGAAGACAAGGTGAGCGCTACCATCAGTCCTTTGTCATGCCAACAGTAAAGCATCCTGATACCATTGATGTGTGGGGTTGCTTCTCAGCCAAGGGAGTGGGCTCACTCACTCACAATTAAGCTCCCCAGACCTTAATCCCATTGAGAATTTGTGGTCAATCCTCAAGAGGGGGGTGGACAAACAAAAACCCACAAATTCTGACAAACTCCAAGCATTGATTATTCAAGAATGGACTGACATCAGTCAGGATGTGGCCCAGAGGTTAATTGACAGCATGCCAGGGCGGATTGCAGAGGTCTTGAAAAAGAAGGGTCAACAATGCAAATACTGACTCTTTGCATCAACTTCATGTAATTGTCAATAAAAGCCATTGACACTTGAAATGAAATGCTTGAAATGCTTGTAATTCTACTTCAGTATTCCATAGTAACATCTGACAAAAATATCTAAAGACATTGAAGCAGCAAACTTTGTGAACATTAAAATTTGTGTAATTCTCAAAACTTTTGGCCACGACTGTACAGTACCAGTCAAAATTTGGACACACCTACTCATTCAAGGGTTGTCCTTTAATCTTACTATTTTCCACA
This sequence comes from Oncorhynchus mykiss, assembly GCF_013265735.2. Taxonomy (NCBI): domain Eukaryota; kingdom Metazoa; phylum Chordata; class Actinopteri; order Salmoniformes; family Salmonidae; genus Oncorhynchus; species Oncorhynchus mykiss. Next base: position 33,452,870 of record NC_048568.1, read on the forward strand.
TTCTAGAATAATAGTGAAGACCTCAAAACTATGAAAAAACACATATGGAATCATGTAGTAACCAAAAACTATATTTTATTTTTGAGATTATTCAGAGTAGCCACCCTTTGCCTTGATAACAGCTTTGCACAATCTTGGCATTCTCTCAACCAGCTTCATGAGGTCACCTGTAATGCATTTCAATTAACAAGCGTGCCTTGTTAATGTGTTTGAGCCAATCAGTTGTGTTGTGACAAGATAGGGGTGGTATACAGAAGACAGCCCTATTTAGTAAAAGACCAAGTCCATATTATAGCAAGAACAGCTCAAATAAGCAAAGAGAAAAGACATGAAGGTCAGTCAATCCGGAAAATGTTAAGAACTTTTAAAGTTTCTTCAAGTGCAGTCAAAAACTATCAAGCGCTGATGAAACTGGCTCTCATAAGGACCGCCACAGGAAAGGAAGACCCAGAGTTACCTCTGCTGAATAGGATAAGTTCATTAGTTAACTGCACCTGAGATAGCAGCCCAAATAAATGCTTCACAGAGCTCAAGTAACACACACATCTCAACATCAACTGTTCAGAGGAGACTGTGGAAATCTGGCCTTCATGGTCGAATTGCTGCAAATAAACCACTACTAAAGGACACCAATAAGAAGAAGAGACTTGCAATGGACATTAGACAGGAGGAATCTGTGCTTTGGTCTGATGGATCCAAATGTGCGATTTTAGTTTCCAACCGCTGTGTCTTTGTGAGACGCAGAGTAGGTGAACGGATGATCTCCGCATGTGTGATTCCCACCGTGAAACATGGAGGAAGAGGTGTGATGTGTGGGGGTGCTTTACTGGTGACACTGTCAGTGATTTATTTAGAATTCAAGGCAAACTTAACCAGCATGGCTACCACAGCATTCTGCAGCGACTCGCCATCCCATCTGGTTTGCGCTTAGAGGGAATATAATTATTTTTTCAACAGGACAATGACCCAAAACACACCTCCAGGCTGTTTAAGGCCTGTTTGACCAAGAAGGAAGAAGGAGAGTGATGGTGCTGCATCAGATGAGATGGTTTGGGATGAGATGAGATGGACCGCAGAGTGAAGGAAAAGCAGCCAACAAGTGCTCAGCATATGTGGGAACTCCTTAGGGACTGTTGGAAAATCATTCCTCATGAAGCTGGTGGAGAGAATGCCAAGATTCTGCAAAGCTGTCATCAAGGCAAAGGGTGGCTACTTTGACGAATCTAAAATATATTTTGATTTGCTTAAAACTTTTTTGGTTACTACATGATTCCATATGTGTTATTTCATAGTTTTGATGTCTTCACTATTATTCTACAATGTAGAAAATAGTAAAAAATAAAGAAAAACCCTTTAAAGAGTAGGTGTGTCCAAGCTTTTGACCGTATGTTTGAATATTGTGCAATATTCCTTATGTTTTGCTAGACAAGAGCTGAGTTCATAAAGTGTGGAGATCTTTTATATGATCAAGATGCATAAATCAAATGTTTTGCTAATCTGCAGATGGGCAGTTGTGCAGTACCTGTGGCAGTTGTTTGGCAATGTCACCTCCCACGAACACAGCCTCCAAATACACCCACAGGTTCTGGACGATAAGCCACTGCTCAATAATGTCAGATGAAGTAGACAGCTTGAAGACCCAGTTCTGAATGTCTTTCTTGAACGGAGCATTGTATCTATGCAAAGATATAAGGGCAAGGTAAGATTCTGGCAGCATTACCATTCTACCAACAACAAAACCTGACTTTGATCAACTGAAGGTCATTATCTATAGCCAAGTCAGTTGTTCATACCTGTTGCTCAGCAATGATCCCAGCAGCATCAAACTATCCTCCATGGTAGCGACTATCTCAGAGGTCTCTGTACCTTTTAGCATCAGCTCTCCTCGGCCCTTGAAGGTCATGAAACTCAGAGACTGACTGGACCATACATCCACCACCTGGGCCAGCTTGGCCTCGATGTCCTTCTCCTTGACCGCCGAGATGCAGATATCCTGAGGCGGCACAACAAGACATGACAGTTAACATGTCAAACAGTGGGGAAGACCACTACAGAAACCCTACATCAAAGATTAAATCATGCTTTAAGCCTGTAAATAACAAATATAAGCAAACTTGCATCATCATGGATTTTCCTGTAATAAATATTTAACTGAATTGTGTATTATAACACTAACCTCGATATCCTCCTTGTATTTCAACAGGTTTGCCTCCATGATGTTCTGCAGGGCGAAAGTGTCTGACTCCACCTCAAACTTTTTGCCCGTCAGGCCGGTGATGCGGTCCCAGTGCCTCTGCTTCATGGCCTTGTTGGCCATCATCTCCAGCAGGGGGCAAGACTCGCTGAAGTCATCGATCCTCTTCTTCAGGTCCAAAAATGCCTGCCAGTCCTTCAGGCCTTTGGGCAGCTTCTTACACCTAGTGGTCAAACGATCTGTTACATCTCAACAACAGTAGACACAAAAAAAACAGAGTGAAACAAGAAGGTACTGTCCAATAAAACAAACAAATGTTCATTTCACGCCCTAATGAATACGGAAAGGAAACAACAAGGCCATTCTGAATCAGCAGAAATATAACATGACAGCAAAAGTACAGTACCTATTCTGGAAGTCCAAAAGCTCTGCATTGATCGCCTCAATGTCCACCTCTGTCCACAGAATGTCATAGTATCCACTAATTTTGGCCATCACTGTGTCGTAGAGTCCATACAACTTCTGGAGTAAACTCAACTCTTTTCTATGGTGAAAAAAGAAATAGGATCATCTTTATCGTGTCATCTATCTACACTGTTGATGAAACAAGGAGTGTTGAACATCATAGACATTCATTATTTCAGTGATATCATTGTTCTACAAGTTACAACCAATGATGTATTGTATATAAACCTACATTACCTATATAGCCAAGTCAACAAACAGATTACCGACCATTTCGAATCTCACCATACCTTCTCTGCTATGCAATCTGGTTTCAGAGCTGGTCATGGGTGCACCTCAGCCATGCTCAAGGTCCTAAACGATATCTTAACCGCCATCGATAAGAAACATTACTGTGCAGCCGTATTCATTGATCTGGCCAAGGCTTTCGACTCTGTCAATCACCACATCCTCATCGGCAGACTCAACAGCCTTGGTTTCTCAAATGATTGCCTCGCCTGGTTCACCAACTACTTCTCTGATAGAGTTCAGTGTGTCAAATCGGAGGGTCTGTTGTCCGGACCTCTGGCAGTCTCTATGGGGGTGCCACAGGGTTCAATTCTTGGACCGACTCTCTTCTCTGTATACATCAATGAGGTCGCTCTTGCTGCTGGTGAGTCTCTGATCCACCTCTACGTAGACGACACCATTCTGTATACTTCCGGCCCTTCTTTGGACACTGTGTTAACAACCCTCCAGGCAAGCTTCAATGCCATACAACTCTCCTTCCGTGGCCTCCAATTGCTCTTAAATACAAGTAAAACTAAATGCATGCTCTTCAACCGATCGCTACCTGCACCTACCCGCCTGTCCAACATCACTACTCTGGACGGCTCTGACGTGGACAACTACAAATACTTAGGTGTCTGGTTAGACTGTAAACTCTCCTTCCAGACCTATATCAAACATCTCCAATCCAAAGTTAAATCTAGAATTGGCTTCCTATTTCGCAACAAAGCATCCTTCACTCATGCTGCCAAACATACCCTTGTAAAACTGACCATCCTACCAATCCTCGACTTTGGCGATGTCATTTACAAAATAGCCTCCAATACCCTACTCAACAAATTGGATGCAGTCTATCACAGTGCAATCCGTTTTGTCACCAAAGCCCCATATACTACCCACCATTGCGACCTGTACGCTCTCGTTGGCTGGCCCTCGCTTCATACTCGTCGCCAAACCCACTGGCTCCATGTCATCTACAAGACCCTGCTAGGTAAAGTCCCCCCTTATCTCAGCTCGCTGGTCACCATAGCATCTCCCACCTGTAGCACACGCTCCAGCAGGTATATCTCTCTAGTCACCCCCAAAACCAATTCTTTCTTTGGCCGCCTCTCTTTCCAGTTCTCTGCTGCCAATGACTGGAACAAACTACAAAAATCTCTGAAACTGGAAACACTTATCTCCCTCACTAGCTTCAAGCACCAACTGTCAGAGCAGCTCACAGATTACTGCACCTGTACATAGCCCACCTATAATTTAGCCCAAAAAACTACCTCTTTCCCAACTGTATTTAATTTATTGATTTATTTTGCTCCTTTGCACCCCATTATTTTTATTTCTACTTTGCACATTCTTCCATTGCAAAACTACCATTCCAGTGTTTTACTTGCTATATTGTATTTACCTTGCCACCATGGCCTTTTTTGCCTTTACCTCCCTTCTCACCTCATTTGCTCACATCGTATATAGACTTGTTTATACTGTATTATTGACTGTATGTTTGTTTTACTCCATGTGTAACTCTGTGTCGTTGTATCTGTCGAACTGCTTTGCTTTATCTTGGCCAGGTCGCAATTGTAAATGAGAACTTGTTCTCAACTTGCCTACCTGGTTAAATAAAGGTAAAATAAAATAAATAAGTATGTCTAAATATGTGGTGTACTGTATATACACTCAGTGTGCAGTTTATTAGGTACACCACCCAGTTTACGAAAATGGTTAGCTCCAGACAGTGAGTCATGTGGCCGTGGCGTGCTATATACAGCACGTAGAGATCCATTTAGGCATTCAGTTACTGTTCGATTGAACATTGAGAGCGGTATGATCGTCTGTGCCAGGCACACCGGTTCTAGTATCTCAGAAACATCCGGCCTCCGTGGTTTTTCACACACAACAGTGTCTAGGGTTTACAGAAAATGGTGCGACAAACTAAAAACAGCTCGTTGATGAGAGGTCGAAGAAGAATGGCAAGAATTGTGTAAGCTAACAGGTGGGCGCAGTACAAGTGGTGTGCAGAACGGGATCTCGGAATGCAAAAACTCAGTCCTTGTCACGGATGGGCTATTGCAGCAGACGATCACACCGGGTTCAACTCATATTACCTAAAAACAAGAAGTGGCTCCAGTGGGCAGGAGATCACCAACACTGGACAATTGAGGAGTGGAAAAACATTGCCGGGTCTGACGAATCCCGGTTCCTGTTGCGTCATGCTGATGGCAGAGTCAATATTCGGCGTAAACAGCATGAGTCCATGGCCCCATCCTGCCTGGTGTCTATGGTACTGGCTGGTAGAGGTGGTGTAATGGTGTGGGGAATGTTTTCCTCCTGTCACAAGTTAGTTCCCAAGGTACACATTGAGGAACATTTCCATGCTCTGATGAATTCAAGCTGTTCTGGAGGCAAAGGAGGGTCTTACCCAGTACTAAATGGGTGTACCTAATAAATTGGCAACTGAGTGTAAGTCTATGGTGAATAACATCCATTAGAGTGTACCGTGTTTTTTGCAGAGCCTCATAATCTGTGACTGGTAAACCAAATAGCTGCTCTCCTGACGAGTAGGTGATGAATTTCCTCCACAGGTCGTCAAATCTGGCCTGAAAATATGGAGGAAAAGACGCATGCAACACATCTGTGAAGATTACTTGCTGTAAAACCCTTTTGTGTGTGTTTATACGCGTCATGTGAAAGACGTGTGTGTGTGTGTGTGTGATGTAGTGATATGTGTGTTAGTGTTACCTGGCAGATCTGCAGCCGGGTGCTGGCCTCGTTGGGAATTATCCCAGGCACCATTGGGCCTTCCTGCAACAAACAATGACCCCAAGAATGACCTACAGTTCATTCGGAAATTATTCAGACGCTTTGACTTTTTCAGCATTTTGTTACGTTATAGCCTTATTCTAAAATGTATTAAATGTATTAAATGAAACATTTTCCTCATCAATCTACACACAATACCCCATAATGGCAAAGCATAAACTGTTTTTTCAATTTAAAAAAAAATGTATTAACAATGAAAAACAGAAATACCATATTTACATATGTATTCAGACCCTTTGCTTAGAGACTCGAAATTGAGCTCCTGAGCATCCTGTTTCCATTGATCATCCTTGAGATTTTTCTACAATTTAATTGGATGGTTGTCCTTCTGGGTGGTTATCCCATCTCCACAGAGGAACTCTGGAGCTCTGTCAGAGTGACCATCGGGTTCTTGGCCACCTCCCTGACCAAGGCCCTTCGTCCCCGATTTCTCAGTTTGGCCGTGCTGCCAGCACTTGATGGTTCCAAACTTCTTCCATTTAAGAATGATGGAGGCCACTGTGTTCTTGGAGACCTTCAATGCTGCAGATATTTTTTGGTAGCCTTCCCCAGATCTGTGCTTCAACACAATTCTGTCCTTCAACGTCATGCACTGTCAACTGTGGGACAGGTGGACTCCAATCAAGTTGTAGAAACATCTCAAGGATGATCAATGGAAACAGGATGCACCTGAGCTCAATTTCGGGTCTCATAGCAAAGGGTCTGAATACATATGTAAATAAGGTATTTCCGTTTTTTATTTTTAATACATCTGCTAAAATGTCAAAAAAACGATTTAATTCCATTTTAGAATAAGGCTGTAACATAAGAAAACGTGGGAAAATGGAAGGGGTCTGAATACTTTCCGAATGCAATGTATCTACTGTATGGTAACTGAGGTAAATAAATACAATGTGTTTATTTCTTCTTTACCAGTTCATACTGATCTGTAAACATCACAACATCCTTTTGGAAAACGGTGACTGATTCCAACAGGTTCCGTTTGAACTTGGGCTGCACACGAACCAGCTCGTCTTGCACTGATCTCTGGGGAAGCAAAATTGCTATTTTGACGCCATAATACTGTAGGTAATTCGTCAAACATCTACAACTGAGTTGCAAACATGAGTTATTCCATAGGATAAATGTATAGTGGTAAACCATTACAACGGACCGCCTTGGACTGCAGTTTGATGAAGGAGTATCTGAGAGTATCCACCCCCTCCGCTTCCTCTTTGGTCACCTCCACTTCAAATCTATTCAGAATCCCATAGGCTTCCTAGCAGATAGTATGAGAAAAGTACTTAACAAATGTGTCTGTGAAATCTTCTACCATTGCAATCCACAAATCACAAGCCGTAGTTTGACTTATACCTCAATGGGTCCCAGGGTCATGTCTATCTTGATCTCGGAGTCTCGTATTTTGGACAGGGCTTCCATGGCGAAACGCACATCCTCCAGGTCTGCGATAGGCCTGGAGAGCTTTTTCAGGTGTTCTCCAGTGAAAGTCATGATCTCCATCATTTTCTTTTTGTACTGCTCATTCAGGTACTTGCACAAGAGCTTCTTCCAGGCCTTTGCCTCGACTGTCAGAGACATCTTCAGCGGAGCTACAAGAAAGGGAAATGATCACAAAAAGATAGCTGGCTAATTATTTGTGGTTCACAAAGTATCAAAGACTTGTGAAGCATTTACAGTATGTAGGCCTTATAAAGGGCTTATGAAGGTTTCATTAAGCCTTCAAGAGTTAAAGGCCTAGTTCGTAAACGCCATACCTGTTGACATTTCAATGCACCCCAAAATAATGGTAGGCTTGATTTCATCAATCTCCTGTTCGAATGCCACATAGTGCAGGATTTCAGACTTGATCTGAGTCAGGTAGGGGTTGCTGTCCATGAACTCCTATTCAGAGAATAGTTAAGATTCAAAAGGTTAGTGAGAAGGGAAAAAAACAACAAAAAACAATTGCACCGAATATGGGTGGCAGGTAGCCTAGCGTTATAGTGTTGGGCCAGTATCCGAAAGGTTGCTTGTTCGAATTCCCAAATCTGTCTATGTGCCCTTGAGCAAGTCACTTAACCCTAATTACTCCAGGGTCTACGTTGATAATGGCTGATCCTGGCCGTGACCCCAATCTCTGAAGGTGTCTCAGAGGAAGTTGGGATATACAAAAAAAAACTTTCCAGTTCACACATGCGTATAATACAAACTTGCACGTGTGAAATAGATAAATAAATATCAGCACCCACCAAATTAGTATATTATTACATGCCAACTTACTTAGTAGTAAACAAGCAAATAGTAACTAGAAAAAAAAGTTTGTGACTTGCATTGACACACCTTGACCTTAATCTGTCTGTCCTCGGCCCAGACCACCTTGAAGGGATGGAACTGCTTGAGAACATCACTGGCCGGTTTCCTCAGAGAGTTGACTGCTGATGTGAGGAGGACCACCAGCTTACAAATGTCCTTGTGTTCAGCTACGCTCTGATAGAAGTTCTTCAGCTTCCCTGCTGAGAAAACAACTCAAGTTAAATACTCATTCATGTCATCAATACTCATTGTGTAATCAATGTCAACACAATTCAAAGAACTCTGCAAAATACAGTATTCGATATCCTGGGAAGTTGTATGATTCCTAATTCTAACAGTGAATTTTCCCAAGTGGAGATATGTACAATCTGTGTTTAGTGGTAAGATAAGATGGTGGCTGAATCTTACTGCCAGACTTGCGCTTGTCTTCATGGTGGTGCTCCTGTCCCCAACGGGCCACTCCCCGGCTCACCTCCAGCACCAGGTGGACCAGTCGGTTGATGGCCTGCTGGATGTCATCCAAACTGGGCACCATCACCTGGTGCAAAATGTAAAAATGTAATTATATAACATTGATTTGGGACTTTGTTATTTCAAATTGAATCTAAAATGAACTCACCACGTTGGGTATGGTCAGGTGGACTTCGGATTTGATAAAAGTCACCAGCTCCTCTGTGCTTGGTTGTGATTGGCTGAAACGTCCCTTTCTTGCTGACAAGCTGAACAGAGAAGTAAGACTCTTTAAAAATCTTTACACTCCTTCAAATTAGAATATCAGGCCAACATTTTGCACTATACAGCTGCAATGCATTTCTTTTAGCTAAACCAAGGGATAATACTCTACATGACAACTCATGCATAGTTACGTCGCAACGAAGATTCTTCTTTTCAAAGTGTCCAGAGATAACCTTGTTGCTTTGACCAAGGCGTCAAGTAGCTTTGTGCTGAACCAGGCGTACATCTCTTTGCACTCCTAGGATCAGGATTGTTGTTAAAAGCATTGAAGTGTCCTGTTCTCACAAATGTACAGTATATTTTGGTGGAGTCAGTGCAGTTAGATACTTACCTTCTCAAAGTCATCTTCTTTCTCAGATTCTTTGTCATCACTATGATCATCATCAATGGAGGTGTTAACTTCTTCTGAGAATGCCACATTCTTCCGCTCTGGAATACAAAATGACTTACATTTAAATTTGATGAGGATGTTTATGTATGAGTATGTTGATGGGATGAGATGTTAAGAGTTTCTGGTTCTTTACAGGGTTTTTCATAAAATACCTTTAACAATTGGTACTTCCACAGGTTTCTTGACTTCTTTTGACTCGTAAATAGTATTGAATATCTCAATCAGCTCCTTCACTGCCTCTTCAACATGTCTGCTTTTGTGGTCCAAAATGTCTGCCCACTCCTTTGACTGGTTCTACAAAACAGAGTCATAGCAATTTCATGGTAAGAATAAGAAATCTGACAAGCAGGTAGTGCTTAGGGGGCGGTCATAGGAACTGATTAAAGCTGCAATTAACGATTAGGAATTATAAAAACTTTGGATCAGACTATTGTCTTATTTATTCAATATTTATGTAACAACTGTTTTTAAAAACCTGCAATAATGTTGAAAGTCCAATAAACTAAAGTAAGCTGCACACTGAGGTCTCCCCATTGCATTTACATCCTTTACATGAGCAATTAGGGTTGAGTGCCTTGCTCCAAGACCACATCGACAGATTTTTCACCAACCGAAAGGTTGCTGGTTCGAATCCCCTAGCCGACTAGCCAACCTTTCAGTTACGGGCCCAATGCTCATAAATTTAAATTTAAATTTTATTTGACCTTTATTTAACCAGGCAAGTCAGTTAAGAACACATTCTTATTTTCAATGACGGCCTAGGAACAGTGGGTTAACTGCCTGTTCAGGGGCAGAACGACAGATTTGTACCTTGTCAGCTCGGGGGTTTGAACTCCACTAGGCTACCTGCCGCCCATTAGATGGGCATACCTCATTGGTGCTGATGAGGCCTTGCAGTGACGAGGGCCTGTCCTCTGGGAGATCGATCAGCACAGTCTCTGAGATGTCTTGAAGGACGGCATCAATGTGCATCTCACAGATGTCTCGCACCTGAAGAGAAACACAAAGCAGAGCGCACGACTCAGCAACAAGTATTTAATTTGAACTAAATGCTCCACAATGATTACAGCAGTATTTTCAGTGTACCTTCTTTAGGAGATGGTTAAGTTCAGACATGGCGGTGTCAACATTATGAAAGAAGTTGTCCAAGATGAGAGATGACCAGTTGAGTAACACCAAGCCGTGGCGAAGCACAGACTCGACCTAAAGTGACCACAAACAACAGAAATGACTTTATGAGGTAATACTAGCTAGTCTCCAAACAGTGCCATTTCTCCTTCAAGGGATCATACTGTATTTTAGACCATTTTAACTTTCTTACATTTTTTATCTTGGATGCCATCAGGTTGTAGAAAACTGCAGGTATTTTCTCACAGGTGACCTCGTAGTTGCACAGTAAAGTCTGCAATAATAAATCTGGGCAATATGGTTCTTCAATTCATTGAATGTCTGTGACTCTGCATTGTCTAGGATATTACCTCCAGTCGAAGTTTGTTGGCTTTCATCGACCACTCTGTCTTGACCAGACGCAGAGCCTGATCAGGAACCTCCAGACCCATCTTCAGCATGCACTTTGTCTCTCGCACTATCTCCGTGATTTTGGGATCGAAGTTGACGAGTAGTTTTCCTGTGTCCATGTGGCGGACTAATAAGGTTGCTTGTAAAGCTGTTAGCAAAGAAGGGGAAAGATGTGCATATTTTGTGAAATATGAGAAAAATAAATGAATTCAGATCAGATGAGACAAATGGATAGGCTACTGACCGTATTGGAGTTGTGAGACCTCCCTCATCCAGGCTCTGTGATAGAGAAGCTCAAACTCCACAAACACAGCTGCAGTCCGGTTGTACATTCTCACCACGTCCTTTCCCTCTGGACTCGACAGGATCTCTGAGTTTTTCTGTAGAATGTGTTCGCAGTTAGTGTTGTTTTTCAGTAGATTAAATTCTTAGTAGATTTCTGAAACTGTAAGAGAAATCTTACAGGTCATGTTGTGAAGTTTGAACCTACCTCGATGTAGTGTATAGGTTCCTGTATGCTCCTGTAGAGCTGTCTGATCCAGAGGACTTTGCCAGCTATAGGGGGCATGTTCCTTGCCAATGGAGGGTCCTCTCTGTGAATCTGGTAGAGCTGCATGGATAAAGAAAAACTGTGCTCAAGTCTGATCCATAATGCATCTGTGCCTATAGGCTACCTGACCATTTTTAGGACTAAGGATTACATTTATAAACATACCTTCTTGACAGACTCCAGCTCTGAGACGTAGTGCTGAAGAATAAGCCCAACTGTGCTTGAGACTTCTGTCTTTAGACAGGGCATGTTCAGCTTCTGAAATCTACAGACAATAACAAATATATGTCAAAGTAACATTTCCAGAGTTGGTTCTGAAAATGTTAAATATACCAGCATGCTAATTCCATTTGTGAGGTAGACTACTCTTACATGGCTCTACCCAACGAATGTAAGAGTGGTGCTGGTACATACTATATTTGCTATCACTTAAGGGTCTAGATTGCAGGGAATGGCGGTTACACCTGTTAAAAAAAACTTTTAAATATCTGAGTCGAAAGTAGGGCACTGCCCCCTAAATTCCTGGGGAGAACCCGGACGTATTTTTATTAAAATAGTTTGAGTGATATTTTCTACCTTTTCAGAAAGAACAAGGCATGCTGAGACGAGAGGATTTTGGAGAAACAGGAATTCATGAACATCTGGAGCTGGTTCTAAAGAAGATAAAGGACGACAACATCCTAGAATTAGGAATTAGAACTCTGACAACATGTTGAGCTGTGAGCTTTTCTTTGCCTACAAACAAAACAAAGCAGTTTAGACTCATCTACTCAAACCAAGTTGAATAAAACATGCCTCGAGGTTGCTTATCTGAACCATGAACTCTGCAAAGTCCACCTCAAACTCTGCTTTTCTGGGGGCCAGGATGTCATACTGCTTCTTCTTCATGGTCAAGTAGATGTTCTGGAACTTGGAAGCCAGAGTGTCTATACCCTCAATGGTGGACTGTCCCAGGACAGAGAAGGTCTTTACTGCAGTGATCATCCGAGTGATCTGAAAACAAGAAAGAAATTAATCTCAAATGTATAGCAACAGGCCTTCTGTTTTTTTATGGAAAAGGTTGGCTGCATTAATGATGTACACACCTTCTCCAGTCTCTTGCAGAAACCCTCAAACTTGCCAAAGATGTACATCTCTGACACCTCAAAGGGTTTCTCCCCAGGCCTCTCCAGGGTTTGTTTCTTTGTCTTGTGGAAGCAGGACTGATACTCCCGGAACAAGTAGATACAGTCCTATCAACCCCCCAAAATGGTCAAAACTCAAACCTAGTGTAAATCAGGGGTAGAATTGACCATATTTTTGATGCCATCATCAATCACCTGTATCTTTTTGATGATGTCTTGTGTATCCTGTTCCCAAATTCCAGAGGTGCCGTTGTCAGTAATGTATGCTCTACATGCTGTAACCATCTGATTTGTGACCTGAGTGACAAATATTACAACAACCAAGCTTTAAATACATGTGCTCCAATTCAATTCAATTCCATGTCAGTTCCCATAGCTGATAAAGCCATGTGGGTAATTTGTTAAAGAATTAATAATTCCATTAACTTTTTTATTATCTCTGATGGAATACAGAGAAAGTACTTACTTTGATGAAGAGTGAAGTCATTCGTTCAGATGTATTGTAATATTGTGACACACTGTGGATCATTCGAATGGCATTGATAAGGTTCTGAATGCTCTTGGCCATGGTGACCTGAAATAAAATATGTTCACTTGTGAAATCAATTAGAATAAAACCTTTCAAATCAGAATAATGAAGACTAATTAATCATCTTATTTACCGGGTCACAGTTGTAGAGAGGTTGGCAGACTTTTTCGAGGGTGTACAGGAATTTCACATTATCCTTTGCCTCGTTGGCACAGTCGGTTATTCTGGCATCCAGCTCTCTCCACAACTAAAGTAAATAATATGTACCAACAACAGGAACATGTCAACATTTTGTTGGAGCATGTAATGGTAAACATTTCATTTTCATTGCCACTTCAGGAAGACAGCCAAGTGATGATAGTACCTTTAGAGTCTTGGAGCGGTTGATATTGAGTACATTGACCACGGCCTTGCACTCGGGGCCCTTGATGTGCTCAATGATAGAGTTGAACTTGGCCGACATTCTCTTCCAGTGCTCTAACTCAGTCAAAGGTCCTGAGGCATCAGCTTCTTTCCTCATTTGATCACTCTCTGTAAGGACCTGGGGGTCATAGAAATAGAGTTGAAGAACAGAAGACTTGAAGTACTATGGATTGGCAAGTAATTTTTTCACATTTGTGCCGTGGTACAGTATGTGTAGGTTCATAGTACATAGACAGTCATACTGTGTAGTACCTGCTCAATCTGTTTGTACCACATCATCAACGCTTCCTCGAGTTGATGCACCATGTCAACATCTGCTGCTGCTGCTTTTACGTCTTCAAAGGATACCAGCCTGGCGAATTCAATGTTTGAGGCCGTCTTCAGTTGAACAGTGCCTTCAATGCATGCTTGCATTCCTGCAGTACATCATACAAATCAAAGTGTTGCCTACGTTTAACAAACTGATTAGACTTGTTGTCAGCTCAAAAGCATGCAGAAAACAATAATTGAATGATGCTGTAGGCCTACTGTGTGTGTACACTACTGTTAAAAAGTTTGGAGTCACTTAGAAATGTCTTTGTTTTTGAAAGAAAAGCAAACTGTTTGTCCATTAAAATAACATCAAATTGATCAGAAATACAGTGTAGACATTGTTAATGTTGTAAATAACTATTGTAGCTGGAAACGGCATATTTTATATGGAATAGCTACATAGGCGTACAGAGGCCCATTATCAGCAACCATCACTCCTGTGTTCCAATGGCACGTTGTTTTAGCTAATTCAAGTTTATTATTTTAAAAGGTTAACTGATCATTAGAAAACCCTTTTGCAATAATGTTAGCACAGCTGAAAACTGTTGTTCTGCTTAAAGAAGCAATAAAACTGGCCTTCTTTAGACTAGTTTAATATCTGGAGCATCAGCATTTGTGGGTTTGATTACAGGTTCAAAATGGCCAGAAACAAAGAACAGTCTATACTTGTTCTCAGAAATGAAGGCTATTCCATGTGAGATATTGCCAAGAAACTGAAGATCTCATACAACGTTGTGTACTACTCCCTTCACAGAACAGAGCAAACTGGCCCTAACCAGAATAGAAAGGAGGGGGAGACCCCGGTGCACAACTGAGTAAGAGGACAAGTACATAAGAGTGTCTAGTTTGAGAAACAGACGCCTCACAAGTCCTCAACTGGCAGCTTCACCCGCAAAACACCCGTCTCAACGTCAAGTGAAGAGGCGACTCCGGGATGCTGGCCTTCTAGGCAGAGTTCCTATGTCCGATGTCTGTTCTTTTGCCCATGTTAATCTTTTCTTTTTATTGGCCAGTCTGAGATATGGCTTTTTCTTTGCAACTCTGCCTAGAAGGCCAGCATCCCGGAGTCGCCTCTTCACTTTTGACATTGCGACTGGTGTTTTGCGGGTACTATTTAATGAAGCTTCCAGTTGAGGACTTCTATTCTGGTTAGAGCTGTACGAGATCTTCAGTTTCTTGGCAAATTTCTTGGTTGCTGATAATGGGCCTCTGTACTACTATGTAGATATTACATTTTAAAAATCAGCCGTTTCCAGCTACAATAGTCATTTACAACATTAACAATGTCTACACTGTATTTCAGATCAATTTGTTGTTATTTGAATGGACATTTTTTTTTGCTTTTCTTTCAAAGACAATGACATTTCTAAGTGACCCCAAACTTTTGAACAGTAGTGCGTGTGCACAATTTTGTTTTATTATTGTAACTCTCTCACCATCTAGGAAATGAATATAACGAGTGATTGTGTCTTTGAAGTTTTGTTTATCCTTCTCTCCATGTTTCGACTGATTCAAGGCACCCCAGTTTTCTGTTGCACAGACAGCTGGCATCATAATCTTTGACAACAGATTCCTGGTGCCTTTTAATAGACCCTCAGCGGCATCTAGCATAGAAAAATAAATCTCCTACAAAAAGAAAGGGAATGGAAATTGACCAAGCATTAACAGTCAGAAAACTCATGATTAGAGCATTCCTTTGTATTCAATATGGACCTATTATGAGGCTATCATAGATTATATGTACAAAATACAAAATCTTAGTCCTTCAGTTCAGAAATCTCTACCTTCCGTAGATCTTCCATAGAATATCTCACCTCATGTATGTTTTTTATATTGACAGGAACGTCAATTTTAGTTCGTACAAAGAATGGGCACAATCCTGTCAGACATGTCTCAGACAAATTGGCTAAAAATAGTCTCATTATTATGGCTCCTTTTGCAGTTCCAGGAAAGGTGCGTCCACACTCTAAAACAAAATAAAATTCAGTTGAATTGAACTTGCGCCGTTTAAAAGGTCTGGGTCAGAGTGAAAGGTGACATAAACAGACAATAAAATGTTTCATATCTATTTCACAAAAATCTATGAATAACAATAATGTATTGGTGCCACTGTGGCTCTATAGTATGCATTTTATGTCATGAAGAAATACAGAGGTAATCATCCTTCATTAACCTATTCCTGGGACTTCTGTCTCTTGGTAGACAAATGCGATGGTTTTACTTCCTCCTTTGGCAAAAAAATCATCAAATGGTGCCAACTGTGGGGGGAGAGCAGAGTGTCTACAAGATATTTCAGATCTTTGTTGTTCATCAAGCAGGTAAAGGTTAAAGAATTTGACCAAACAACAACAATTCATAGGGAACCTCAATAGCTTGTTGGGATTCATATCAATTACAGTTCTACTCACAGAAGGAGCATCTAAAACAAACTCTTCTACTGCTTGTAGTTCGAGGGAGAGCCTGTCAGCCAAGATCTCAAAGATGTATTTGTGCCCAGAGGTAAGTAGCTTTTTTCGAGCTTCTCTTGATTCCTTGTACCTGGCCTGAAAGGACAAAGTGTCAACGTTACTCTAAATGGGGTGGTGTACTGTGCACATCAGGCAAACAGAGTGTAAGGTGGGACTGTAGCAGCCCACAGTAAAACAATGTATTATACTATGAAGTGATAGCAGCTACAATTGTGACTTTGTGAGCACATAGCCCTGGGCAGCTGAACCTTCATTGAGCAAGTTCTCATCACTTCTTGTTCTCAACTCAAATTCCTCCATGACTATTCATCCAACAGACCTGCTTCTCCTTCATGGTCTCCTGCACAGCCTGGACACAACTACCAGATCGATGGAACTTGCTGCCCCGCCGGCCTACAGCACCTCGATCTGTGGGCACGTTGTCAGCCATGGGGCTAGGGTCACCTGTGCTATCTGGGTGACTGGTTCCACTCATCTTTTCATCTGCAAGGATGTGATTCAGGAGTCAGGAAAACATAGTCAATCAACAAAATCGGGATTTTGGCTAGAAGATAGGTCTGTTGCTTTATTTGAAGGGATGATAAATGTCAGAAAATAAGAAATTCCAGATTAATCAGGAAAAATCCCATCCCTGCACTTGAGGACTACCTTTAGATTGTTGGTAATAATAACGTTAATTTAACTAGCTTTATTGAATGATAGGGGTCACTGGTAATGTTAGTGTCAATGATTTAAATATACACTAGATCACAAATAGGGGGCGCTGTGATGTAGCCACCATGTCTCCATCTTGGCACTCCCCACAAATGTAAAAAATATTTTTGGACGTTATAGAAATTAATTGATTAATGTCTACATTTATTTTTGTCACATTTATTCTATTACAGAAACCTTAATGCATACTTTAAAATTACACTGCATTCGGAAAGTATTCAGACCCCTTGACTTTTTCCACATTTTGTTACATTACAGCCTTATTCTAAAATTTATTAAATCATTTTTTTTTCACAATACTCCATAACGACAAAGATATTTTTTAAATGTCTGCAAATGTATACAAAATTAACTGAAATATCACATTTACATAAGTATTCAGACCCTTTACTCAGTAGTTTGTTGAAGCACCTTTGGCAGCGATTACAGCCTCGAGTCTTCTTGGGTATGAAACTATAAGCTTGGTACACCTGTATTTGGGGAGTTTCTCCCATTCTTCTCTGTAGATCCTCTCAAGCTCTGTCAGGTTGGATGGGGAGCGTCGCTGCACAGCTATTTTCAGGTCTCTCCAGAGATGTTAGATCGGGTTCAAGTCCAGACTCTGGCTGGGCTACTCAAGGACATTCAGAGACTTGTCCCCGAAGCCACTCCTGCGTTGTCTTGGCTGTGTGCTTAGGGTTGTCGTCCTGTTGGAAGGTGAACCTTTGCTCCAGTCTGAGGTCCTGAGCGCTCTGGATCAGGTTTTCATCAAGGATCTCTCTGTAGTTTGCTCCGTTCATCTTTCCCTCGATCCTGACTAGTCTTCCAGGCCCTGCCGCTGAAAAACATCCCCACAGAATGATGCTGCCACCACCATGCTTCACTGTAGGGATGTTGCCAGGTTTCCTCCAGACGTGAGACTTGGCATTTAGGCCAAAGAGTTCAATCTTGGTTTTATCAGACCAGAGAATCTTGTTTCTCATGGTCTGAGAGTCTTTAGGGACCTTTTGGCAAACTCCAAGCGGGCTGTCATGTGCCTTTTACTGAGGAGTGGCTTCCGTCTGGCCACTCTACCAAAAGGCCTGATTGTTGGAGTGATGCAGAGATGGTTGTCCTACTGGAAGGTTCTCCCATCTCCACAGAGAAACTCTGGGGCTCTGTCAGAGTGACAATCGGATTCTTAGTCACCTTCCTGACCAAGGACCTTCTCCCCTGAATGTTCAGTTTGGTTGGGCGGCCAGCTCAAGGAAGAGTCTTGGTGGTTCCAAACTTCTTCCATTTAAGAATGATGGAGGCAACTATGTTCTTGGGGACCTTCAATGCTGCAGACATTTTTTGGTACGCTTCCCCAGATCTGTGCCTCGACACAATCCTGTCTCGGAGCTCTACATAAAATCCCTTTGACCTCATGTCTTGGTTTTTGCTCTGACATGCGCTGTCAACTGTGGGGCATTACATAGACATGTGTGTGCCTTTCCAAATCATGTCCAATCAATTGAATTTACCACAGGTGGACTCCAATCAAGTTGTAGAAACATCTCAAGGATGATCAATGGAAACAGGATGCACCTGAGCTCAAATTCGAGTCTCATAGCAAAGGGTCTGAATACTTACGTTAATAAGGTATTTCTGTTTTTATGTTTAATACATTTACAAACATTTCTAAAAGCCTGTTTTTGCTTCATCATTATGGAGTATTTTGTGTAGATTTATGAGGATTTTTTGTATTTAATCCATTTTAGAATAAGGCTGTAACATAACAACATGTGGAAAAAGCCAAAGGGTCTGAATACTTTCCGAATGCACTGTATATTATGTGAGCAAAACATACAAATTAAAATTTTTAAAATGTATAAAAACATTTTCCATGAAATTACTAATGTTAAGCTACTGTCCGCGCTACAACAACAACATACTTAAAAACATGAAACTAACATTAACGTTATCTATGTAATGTTAGCTAGATAAAGGTATCTAACGTTAGCTAGGTAATGCGTATGACAATTACCAACAATACATTAGCTAGCCAACGTTTGTTAACGTTAGCATAACGATCAGGTTGCACCATTAACACCGGTATGTAACATTATGTTTGGCCAGTTGAACTTGTTAAATAAAAGGTACATAAACATTGTCTCATCTAATTTACTGGCTGTTGTTTTAATATTCAAACTAAAATACATTAAAATATCATAATTACCGTTTAGCCCGTTTCAGCAGTTTGACTCCATTATTTCAGAACAAATTTTCAAAATCCAACTGCCACTCTCTCGAGCTACAGCCTAAGGCTCGCGATCGAACATGCATGATACAACCGGCTCGAGCATGAATCCGTCAGGCACTTGGACCCATAATTTCTTGCTACTGCTGAGATTGCTTAACATTTCCTGGTATTCCAGGATATACATTTACGACCAGTCCTGAGCACTAACATCTACAGTAGACACTAGTAAGTACCATTCTCTTCTTTCATGGAGATAACGTTAGCTAGCTATCGTGGTAGCTATAAGTGCATTGGTAATCTTCAGGGAAAATAGTGTCTTCAATGCTGTTATGTTATTATTAGCTCAATGGAGATTGCTTTCGATATGAACTAGATACGATTAGCTAGCTAGCTAGCTAACCAGCACTGCAGACTTGTGACACTTGTTAGCTAGCTAGTTGTCTAATGGATGGGGAATAGAAGTTAGAGAATAGACTGATTTGCTTCAAAATATCAGCAGGTTTCAAGCAGTAGCACTATAATACACACACAACTAGCTAGTAACCTTTGGCAGTTGGGTACTCTGTGGAATCATGGACATATACTCAGTTTCAATAAATGAGCCTTATGCTTGTTACTGTAGCTCAGGGGTAGGCAACTCTGTTCCTGGAGTGCGGACGATACTGCAGGATTTTGTTCCAACTAGGCACCACACCTGACCAACTGAGCTAATTGATCAGTTCAATGGTTGCCTAAATTCAAAACACCTGGTCTTCCAGGACGGTTAAATTAAAAACATGAAGTGCATGCGGCACTCCAGGATCAGGGATGCCTGCTGTAGCTACTTAAGTGTGTGTGTGTGTGTGTGTGTGTGTGTGTGTGTGTGTGTGTGTGTGTGTGTGTGTGTGTGTGTGTGTGTGTGTGTGTGGACAGACAGACAGATAGTCTATAAGTGCTTAAAGGTGTGCTTTAGCCCAAGTGATGCTGACAGCACAAATACTGTCCATTCTCCTACAGGTAGAGGGTGTGTTGATTCATTCAGTTGACTAACGTGAGTGATCATATAGGTCTATATGCCTTGAGGGTACATAGTGTATATATTCTTTTCTCTGAGCTGTACACTTTTGTATCTCTCCTTCCATCAGCAATGTCGGGAAATCCAGCAGTGGTGATGCGTTTGGTGGCTTCGGCTTACGCAGTGGCAGAGAAGGCAGGAGCTATCATACGGAGGGATCGTGGAAAAAGTTGGACTTACTGAACGTAGAGTGGGGCAAAGTGCTGAATTGATGGAGATTGATAGACAGTGAGATGGAGGCTGAATGTTGTTTATAAATGATGTCTCACTCTCTCTTATGTGGACAGACGGGGGCTAACGATCTACAGACACTGGCAGACAGGCTGGTCCAGCAGAGCATATGTGCCCCCCTATCCAAAAGCTTCCCCAAAATCACCATCATCGGAGAGGAGGTGGGTGTGTATAACATCAGGTATTGCGCTTAAGGGTTGCACTATTGTCTGTGGCAAGTGAACTCAGCAGTCGGGCAAGTTGAGGTTGCCCAAGGTGATTTTTTTTTTTTTTAAACAACAAAACTGCAAAGTTTTCCAGGAAGCCTAAAACGGATCTTTTTGGTTCATCCCTATTGTTTAAGTGAAAGATGGACAATTTATGGCAGCTGGGTAAATTGTGGTTGCCCCATTTAGATAGGTTATTATATATATTTTTCTAACATTGGGGCCACACTGGAAGTGTAACTTTTAGTCAGTGGGAGCAGAGCGCTAGCCGCTATGTCAGATTGCTCTCAGGCGTGAGCTGCGCTTAGAATTCTTGAAAATAGAACCAGAACTTACTTTTACACTGGAGCAGCGCAAGCCTTTCAATGAGCTGGCATGCTTACGCCAGTTTTCTCTGAAATTAATTGGAGTGTCTCACACTCTGCAAAAGTTATGCGTCCGATGTAGCAGGCCAGTAGAACAGATTTTTCTGCTTCCTCCCTGTTGTTTAAGTGCCCTCCCTGCAGTTTTGCATGTAAACAAATGTTATTTTACATTTTCAGGAAAGTGACTAATCTTTGGGCAACCTAAAAAAATACAGCTGACTTGTCCGATTGGCAAGTATTTTCAGACCTTAATGTAAATCCATGCAACTTGCATGAATAGGATCTGTCCTAATGTTACTGACCAATTCATTTTGATGTAAAGATTAGAGTACACAACACATGTTGCACAACATCCCTGTCTTAACAGTGAACATCTCTCACATCAGGATCTGCCAGAGGAGGCTGTCAAAGAAGACCTGATTGAGAGCAGTCAGTCTGAAGAAATCCTACAAGTCCTGTCCATTGGAATACAGTGCCCTGAAAGAGGAGGTGAGACGCAGGGACTTCAGAGCTGAAACTGAAACCTACTGTACTGATTTGGATCATTTTCTGGGTACTGACTTCTCATTCCAGCTGTGTTTCTGTGTTTGAATGTCCCGGTGTCTGAATTTTAGCTGGTTGTGTGGGTCGACCCCCTTGATGGCACTAAAGAATACACTGAAGGTAAGCTTACTACGGCGTTGTTATTTTGCCAGTCTTTTGTTTAGATCACTCATTACAGGCTTCCAACACACACCCTCGATTACTACCAGGTATTTCAGTGTCACTCTTCTCTTACACTTCCTCTTAGACCTATGCATTGTCCTCTTTGACAAAAACCTGGGGAACATTTAATTCAGTTATCTCCTAATCATCAGTGCTGATTCCCTTTTTCACTCTCTCTCCTGTTATCCCTGCTGAGCAGTCGGCCAAGTGTCTTTACCTGCCACATCAGGTCCAGATGTGTCATACGGGGTCGGACGCCCAGCTTCTCAGCACGACTCTCCGTATGGTGACACTGTACTGATCGGCATTTCATATGGAGGGAAGGCCATTGCCGGGGTCATCAACCAGCCCTTCTTCAATTACCAGGTACCAACAAGTGATCGACAAATAATATTTTTGCCTTATACCCTCTCACCTATCAGGGCACGTTGAGTAGGGAGAAAAGATTTTAGAAATAGGGAGCTAACAAATTCTTCATTTTCAGTTGCAAAACATTTTGCTACATTGTGCCCAATTGAACACGACCTTGGTCCGTGAGTGTGTAATGCCCTGTGTTTTGTATCCACAGTTGGGGACGGAGACAGCAGACATGTGGGGAATGCCAGGACTGGGCGCCTTTGGGTTCGAGCTACAGGAGGTTCCGGATGGCCGCCGCATAGTCACCATGACCCGTTCCCAGAGCAACAAACTTGTCACAGACACCGTGGATGCCATGGTACCTCATGATGTGATAAGTTGGCGGAGCATGAAATAAAGTGAAATGAGAAGGTATGGTGGGGGTACATAGATATCAATAAAATGTCTTATTTCTCTGAACCCTTTCTTTGTGTAGATTGTTAAGCTTGTGGAGGGGAAGGCCTCAGCCTGTGTCTTTGCCAGTCTAGGAACTAAAAAGTGGGGCACTTGTGCCCCTGAAGCCATCCTGCATGCATTAGGAGGTAAGCAACATCCTCTTGATCATACTGAAAGTACCTCTAATGAGTAATGAAAAAATAAGTGTCTGCTGTTTTTCTTTCTTGTCCATCCCTCTGCAGGTAAGCTGACAGACATGCATGGCAGTGCGTTGTGTTACGATGCTAATGTTAAGCACATTAATTCTGCTGGGGTGCTGGCCACACTACGCAACCTCCAGTACTACACCAGCACCAACAAGTGCCCCAGTCAGTCCTGCAGGCCCTGATTGATAAATATAATTTTACAACTCTTATTGTCCAAAAACACTGCCAAATTAAAACATTTCTAGCACCTAGTCATAAATGGAATGTTTTAATTTCCATAATTACTTGTATAAAATAATCTGTTGTACCCCAAAGTAACTAATCTTGAGACAAACAACTAGTAATGCGGCATACTTCAAGAAAGGTTCAAATCTCACCTTTCTGGTAAAAATTGTTATGAAGTGTAGTCACTTGACACAAGCAGAACAAATAAAATGTGGTATTTCCAATTCAAAACTATGAACAAGGATTGAAATGACATGCTTTCTAAATATAGTATAACCACAAAATGGCCAACAAAAGTGAAATCTTATAGTATGTTTAATGTTAGAAAATATACACATTCTAAAGGTCTCGATTAAAGCGTCTGACCTGATCGCTGTGAACGTCTGAGCACTAGCTTGGCTTCCTTAACGCGTTTGGAACTCACCTTAATCTTGTCAGTCTGACTTTTGTTTAAATTCAAAGTATTATTTTAATGGCTATAAATCAATCTGTGCTATAGTGATAAAACCACTCATGCTACGTTATCTAAGGATTGCAGGCTTGTGGCTGTGAATTAGGGTTCAGCCAGGAGTTGAACAGTCAGAGGGAATTAAATGGTAGGAGGAACATCCCAGCACCAAGTGGTTTCAGATTTCACATTCTACTTTACACAGGCTCAGAAAATATACCACTGTCTTTGGGAAGCAGGGCTATTGCTCAATGCAAGCCATTTAGATCTACGGCGTCCACATAAATGAAAATGTCAGTCGGAACCCGGTAACAGAACCACGCTGGTCCCCTGAACAGGGGACATTACATCTGAGGTCATAAGTGTAAAAAAAAATGTTTTACTGTATAGATACTTTTGGGCTACAAAAATCATGCCATGTTTGACACTTCTGGTAAAGAATCACATTTGTACAAAATATTTCTAAACAGCCCAGACTGATTCATTACCCAAATGAATGGCACAATAATCATGAAACTGACATAGTAGGCCAAGGGTGCCTTCAAAACATATGAAACGCATGTCCAAATGATTTGATAAAACTGCTGATCTACATTTACAATTGGTTGACAGATATGTAATTATTACCTTTGATGGACAGTGGAACAACACTAGGCCCTCCAACACTGCTCCCACATTGAGTAGCTGCGTTTTAAGGCAGCCCAAAGAATAATGACAGACACGAGAGGCAGGGTCAACAGCACTGTTCCATTTATTCCATTCAAAGAGTGAAACGAAAATTTTACAAATCTCAAAACTGTTTAAAACACTGAGTTTCCAACTTAGATCAGAACAAGGCAAAGGGCGAGATATAGCCAACTTCAAAAACCTAAAATATTATTTGAATATTCCTTAGTAAGCTCATTAGTTGGATGACAATTCTGAACCAGATATTGGAATCATCTCCTCTTGAAAAGGTACACATACTGTATTCACTATTCACGTTCTGATGCCTTGCTGGTCGTTGACATCGTCAGCCTCTTTCGGCTGTCCTAAGATCTACCACTAAGGGGTAGCAATGTCTAAGTAAGTGATCCAGCTACAAAGTGCCATCTCGGCCTCACCCCGAGCTTGGTAAGCATGTGCTTGACCCCCGTGTGATGTAATATGCCATGTTTACAAGAACTGCAGGGGCAATGGGGAATGCTGAAAACAGCTTGTGTAAAGTTAAAAACTTGTAATCGTCTAGTGTGACCAACTGGCCGTGTTTGAGAAATAATATTCAACACCAATAGAAATCCGGTGCCTTTGACTCTTGCCTTAACTTTCCAAGCCACCCCCATCTATACAGGCACACAGTTAAAGCAATGTCCATAAACAGTCTTCAGCAATTGAAGCAGGTTCGGTGGATACGAGGAGAGGGCTGGTGTGATGGACAAGATTGATTCAAAACCAACAGGCATTTTAAACACCCATTTGTTGTGAACCCTTTGAGTTGAGGACACATGACCTTAACTGTACTAGTTGTTAACTGTTAACATTTATACACAGTTAAATGTACAGAATGTGTATACAATACATGCCCAGTGTGTATATA
Source organism: Oncorhynchus mykiss (assembly GCF_013265735.2). NCBI lineage: Eukaryota > Metazoa > Chordata > Actinopteri > Salmoniformes > Salmonidae > Oncorhynchus > Oncorhynchus mykiss. Next base: position 33,477,677 of record NC_048568.1, read on the forward strand.
CTGTCATTTTGTATGGTTTTGATAATATGCATTTGTACAAGTACTTTCAAAGTTGTTAATAGTTCATTAGTGTCTCCATAAAGAGAGAAATGAGTCCAACGGGGTGAAAATGACTTGCTCCAAACTCAAGAGGCTAAACCATTCCACTCAGTTACTGTAGCCAAAACAGCCAATGTTATTAGTAATATTGTGAGAAGGTTACACATTAGCAGGGTAAATTGTGAGACTGGGTGGAGAGGATCACTCACGTTATTGGTCTTGAAGAGTCAAGGCTGGGGTAAAGAACCCAACTCACTCGCGCACGCACACACTCATATTATTCAATACTTTTTTCTATACCTGAAGGCAGAAAAGCGTCCCTTCAGAATGCATTGCCCCTTTCCACAAAAGGTGTGTATCGTATTGCTGCACCTTAGCAACCCATTTCATAGCATTGAAAAACCACATGTCACTATTAATAAAAATACCAACAAACAAGCAAAGAAAAAAAATACGTTCACAGCAAAGATTTAATATTTTACACATGAAATAGGTGAGTGGGCGTCAGGGGGGCTAGAGCGCTTCCCATAGATGGGAGGGAGGGGACAGGACGTTGCAGGGGGCAATAGAGGAAATGGTGCAAGGAGGAGGCGAGATGGGGGCCAGGCGCTCACCTCTTCTTTGGGGCTTGGGCAGTACGAGGCGGGGTTACAGGGCGTCCCGTGTTCACTCCCCCATATTGGTACTTAGCTTTTTTCTCTGACGGCTTCAAAATCTGAGAGAGAATGTATTAATACTTAGTGTTAACAGCACTGGGAGACTCATCCACAGTGAGTGAGTGTGTGCGTGCGTGTTTGTTCTCACCTGAAAGGAACACATGAGGGACTCATCCACGCTCATCATGCCCCCAGCGTTGTCAAACTCCCCGCAGTAGTTGGGAGCTGAGAACAGCGTCACCAGCTGCCGTTTGGCAAAGAACTCATAGCCGTCCTCAACAACCTTCAGGTACAGAACAACACTTAAGTTAACGAACATCCTTTAGAGGTTCATCCTAATGAACATAGCCCTCAGTATCTCATGCATCCTAATGAACAGTGGTGTAAAAATACTTTAAAAGTACTACTTTAGTCTAGGGTATTTTTTACAACTTGACTACATTCCTAAAGAAAATGATTAAGTTAATCTCCATACATTTTCCACGACATCCAAAAAGTACTCCTTACATTTTGAATGATTAGCAGTAATAGAAAAGTCGAATTTACACACTTAAAGAGAACATCCCTACTGCCTCTGATCTGGCGGACTCACTAAACACATGCTTTGTTTGTAAATTCTGACAGTGTTGGAGCGTGACCCTTGCTATCCGTAAATGAAGGAAATTATGCCATCTGGTTTGCTTAATATAAAGGAATTAGACAATATTTACACTTTTGATAGTTAAAAAGTATATTTACAACCAAATACTTTTAGACTGACTTCAGTATTTTACTGGGTGACTTACTTGAGTCACTCTCTATTAAGGTAGCTTTACTTTTACCACCACTGCTAACGAACCAATAGCCCTCAGTATCATACATCCTAACGAACCAATAGCGCTCAGTATCTCATACATCCTAACGAACCAATAGCCCTCAGTATCTCATACATCCTAACGAACCAATAGCCCTCAGTATCTCATACATCCTAACGAACCAATAGCCCTCAGTATCTCATACATCCTAACGAACCAATAGCCCTCAGTATTAGGTCCGGGACAATAACAGTATCGATACTTGTTAGTATCGTTGCAAAGAAACACACAAAACAAATTCAACTTCTTTAGGAAAACAGCCCAAATGTTGGAAACAAACACCATTATGTTGTCATCCAGTAGGGTTGCACAAAATAACAAATTACGATTTTTGGGGCCAGATATTGCAATTGTGATTTTCAAACACTTGCTAATTTCATAAGACATGGTTAAAACAAGTGTCCAGGTAGAGAAGATCACTTATATATTTATATCATATGAATACATTCTGTGCTAACTGAATACAAAACCAAATCCCCCAAAAAATTGTTGAACATATGAGACAGGATTATTTCACCTACATATTAACAAACACATGAACATGACCAATAGTGTACTATAAGTGCAGCACTTATTAATTCATGACTAACATTGAGCCCCTATTTTCTATACTACCAAAAGTATGTGGATACCTGCTCGTCAAATATCTCATTCCAAAATCATGGGCATTAATATGGAGTTGGTCCCCCCCTTTGCTGTTATAACAGCCTCCACTCTACTGGGAAGGCTTTCCACTAGATGTTAGAACTTGCTTTCATTCAGCCACAAGAGCATTAGTGAGGTCAGGCACTGATGTTGGGCAATTAGGCCTGGCTTGCAGTAGGCGGTCCAATTCATCCTAAAGGTGTCGATGGAGTTGAGGTCAGGGCTCTGTACAGGCCAGTGAAGTTCTTCCACACTGATCTCAACAACCCATTTCTATATGGACCATGTTTTGTGCACGGGGGCATTGTCATGCTGAAACAGGAAAGGGCCTTTCCCAAACTGTTGCCACATAGTTGGAAGCACAGAATCATCTAGAATGTCATTGTATGCTGTAGCGTTAAGAATTGCCTTAATTGGAAGTAAGGGTCCTAGCCCGAACCATGACAAACAATCCCAGATCAAACTTTGCACTATGCATTCGGGCAGGTAGCGTTCTCCCGACAAACCCAGATTTGTCCAGCGGACAGCCAGATGAATTCATCACTGCTCCAGAGTCCAATGGCAGTGAGCTTTACACCACTCCAGCCAACGCTTGACATTGTGCATGGTGATCTTAACTTGTGTGCAGCTGCTCGACCATGTAAACCCACTTCGTGAAGCTCCCGACGATCAGTTATTGTGCTGACGTTCCAAACTGCCTCTGGAAGCAACTCGGTAGTTAGGGTTGCAAAGGGTCGGAAACTTTCCGGTAAATTTCAAGAATTTTTCCGGATATTTTCCATGGGAAGTTAAGCCCGGGAATTTGGGGAATTTTGTTTAAAATCAAACGTTATAACTTAACAGTGAACCTTTTTTGTGGGATACACATAAGGAAATTCTAGGTCTTGTGGCATATTTTGGTTAAACTAACCTCAATTCAATGGAATTGCAACCCTCTTCATGCATAGTGCATTCGTCCATTACATGTGCAGTACATTCGTCCATCACACATACAGCTGATTCAAGATCTTGCACACGAATGAGATGCTACTGAGCCCACACTACTACACTGAGCCAAAGAGTACAGTCGTGGCCAAAAGTTGAGAAAAACACAAATATTAATTTTCAAAGTCTGCTGCCTCAGTTTGAATGGTGGCAATCTGCATAAACTCCAGAATGTTATGAAGAGTGATCAGATGAATTGCAATTAATTGCAAAGTCCCTCTTTGCCATGCAAATGAACTGAATCCCCAAAAAACATTTCCACTGCATTTCAGCCCTGCCACAAAAAGACCAGCTGACATCATGTCAGTGATTCTCTTGTTAACGAGGACAAGGCTGGAGATCACTCTGTCATGCTGATTGAGTTCAAATAACAGACTGGAAGCTTCAAAAGAGGGTGGTGCTTGGAATCATTGTCCTTCCTCTGTCAACCATGGAAATGTGCCGTCATCATTGCTTTGCACAAAAAGGGCTTCACAAGCAAGGATATCTCTGCCAGTAAGATTGCACCTAAATCAACCAGTTATAGGATCATCAAGAACTTCAAGGAGAGCGGTTCAATTGTTATGAAGAAGGCTTCAGGGCGCCCAAGAAACTCCAGCAAGCGTCAGGACCGTATCCCAAAGTTGATTCAGCTGCAGGATCGGGGCACCACCATTACAGAGCTTGCTCAGGAATGGCAGCAGGCAGGTGTGAGTGCATCTGCACGCACATTGAGGCGAAGACTTGGAGGATGGCCTGGTGCCAAGAAGGGCAGCAAAGAAGCCACTTCTCTCCAGGAAATACATCAGGGACAGACTAATATTCTGCAAAGGGTACAGGGATTGGACTGCTGAGGACTGGGGTGAAGTCGTTTTCTCTAATGAATCCCTTTCAGATTGTTTGGGGCATCCAGAAAAAAGCTTGTCCGGAGAAAACAAGGTGAGCAGTACCATCAGTCCTGTGTCATGCCAACAGTAAAGCATCCTGAGACCATTCATGTGTGGGGTTGCTTCTCAGCCAAGGGAGTGGGCTCACTCACAATTTTGCCTAAGAACACAGCCATGAATAAAGAACGGTACCAACACATCCTCTGAGAGAAACTTCTCCCAACCATCCAGGAACAGTTTGGTGACGAACAATGCCTTTTCCAGCATGATGGAGCACCTTGCCATAAGGCAAAAGTGATAACCAAGTGGCTTGGGGAACAAAACATCGATATTTTGGGTCCATGGCAAGGAAACACCCCAGACCTTAATCCCATTGAGAACTTGTGGTCAATCCTCAAGAGGTGGGTGGACAAACAAAACCCCACAAATTCTGACAAACTCCAAGCATTGATTATGCAAGAATGGGCTGCCATCAGTCAGGATGTGGCCCAGAAGTTAATTGACAGCATGTCAGGGCGGATTGCAGAGGTCTTGAAAAAGATGGGTCAACACTGAAAATATTGCCTCTTTGCATCAACTTCATGTAATTGTCAATAAAAGCCTTTGCTTGTAATTATACTTCAGTATTCCATAGTAACATCTGACAAAAATATTTAAAGACACTAAAGCAGCAAACTTTGTGGAAATTAATATTTGTGTCATTCTCAAAACCTTTGGCCACGACTGTACATGCTTTCTGGTAAGTTTTGATTAAATGCAAGTAAAACTAAATGCATGCTATTCAACCGATCATTGCCCGCACCTGCCCGCCCATCCAGCATTACTACTTTGGACGGCTCCGACTTAGAATACGTGGATAACTACAAATACCTAGGTGTCTGGCTAGACTGTAAACTCTCCTTCCAGACTCACATTAAGCATCTCCAATCAAAAATGTAATCTAGAATTGGCTTCCTATTTCGCAACAAAGCATTCTTCACTCATGCTGCCAAACATACCCTCGTAAAACTGACCATCCTACCGATCCTTAACTTCGGCGAAGTCATTTACAAAATAGCCTCCAACACTCTACTCAGCAAACTGGATGTGGTCTATCACAGTGCCATCCGTTTTGTCACCATACTACCCACCACTGCAACCTGTACGCTCTCGTTGGTTGGCCCTCGCTTCATACTCGTCGCCAAACCCACTGGCTACAGGTTATCTACAAGTCTCTGCTAGGTAAAGCCCCGCCCTATCTCAGCTCGCTGGTCACCAAAGCAGCACCCACTCGTAGCACACGCTCCAGCAGGTATAGCTCACTGGTCACCCCCAAAGCCAATTCCCCCTTTGGTCGCCTTTCCTTCCAGTTCTCTGCTGCCACTGACTGGAACGAACTGCAAAAATCACTGAAGCTGGAGATGATTATGTATTTATTTATTTATTTTCTAATGGAAGGATTTAATCATTTGCAATTATGTCTACTTATGATAAGGTAAAAGGTTTACATATGATATGGTAAATATATCCAATGCAAAAAACAACTACATTTAAATGGTATTAATATTAATTTGCATATTTTCATTAATTCACATATATTCCCACGGAAAGTTTCCACCTCTATATATTCCCCAAAATGTGCAACCCTACTCGGTAGTGAGCGTTGCAACTGTGAGCTTGTGGGGCCTACCATTTCGCGGCTGAGCTGTTGTTGCTCCTAGATGTTTCCACTTCACAATAACATTGCTTACAGTTAACCGGGGCAGCTCTAGAACTGACTGACCTATGACGGTGCCAAGTTGAAACTCACTGAGCTCTTCAGTAAGGCCATTCAACTGCCAATGTTTGTCTATGGAGATTGCATGGCGGTGTGCTGGATTTTATACACCTGTCAGCAGCAGGTGTGGCTGAAATAGCCGAATCCGCATACTTTTGTATGCATCTATATACACACACTAAAGTAAGTGTGTATATATAGTATATTACCATTATGAGTAATTAAATAAGCTAAGTTAGTTATTTATTCAGGCAGCCATAGGCTGCAGATAGAATAGGAAGCTTATGATTGAGTAATTATGTACCCTGAACAAAAATATAAACGCAACATGTAAAGTGCTAGTCCCATGTTTCATGAGCTGAAATATGAGCCCAGAAATGTTCCATAAGCACAAAAAGCTTAAAGGTGTTGTGCACAAATGTGTTTACATCACTGTTAATGATCATTTTATCCTTTGTCAAGATAATCTATCCACTTGACAGGTGTGGCATATCAAGAAGCTGATTAAACAGCATGAACATTGCACAGGTGCACCTTGTGCTGGGGACAATTAAAGGCCACTAAAATGTGCAGTTGTCACAATACAATGCCACAGATGTCTCAAGTTGAGGGATATTGCAATTGGCATGCTGACTGCAGGAATGTCCATCAGCGCTGTTGCCAGAGAATTTAATGTTAATTTATCTACCATAAACAATGTACAACGTCGTTTTAGAGAATTTGGCAGTACATCCAACCAACCACATGTAACCATGTCAGCCCAGGACCTTCACATGTCTGTAATAAAACCCTTTTGTGGCAAAAAAACTCATTCTGACTGGCTGGGCCTGGCTCCCCAGTGGGTCGGCCTGGCTCCAGGCTCAACCATGGCTGCGCTACTGCCCAGTCATGTGAAATCCATAGATTAGGGCCGAATGAATTTATTTCAATTGACTGATTTCCTTATATGAACTATTTGTCATGTTGCCTCTTGCTGTCACCACAACTTTGAGGCACTTTTTGCACAGCACTTGCATTTGGTTGACATTGGTTTGCCTGTCGCTAAAATACTGCCAAATCACTGAAGATGTGCTCTTTGGCACCAAATCAACGTTCATTAGCACTAGCAGGACTCATTTTTCCGACACACTGAGGTCAAGCCACAGAGTTTCTAAACATCCTACTGTACGGTCTTTGGTGAAGCCCTTTCTCTTCTCATCACCATCTAACTGCGCGCCTGAAACAGGGATGCTTGTGAATCGCCTGCATGTGCACACCATGCAGAGTGAGAGAGCCCGCTTGTGATTGGTCAGCATCCTTTGTTCATGTAGAGTGAATGCGCATCTCATTGGAGGAGGTACCATAGTGTAGTTTGTTGTATTAATGAAGTTTCAAAGAAAAGTGAAAAATCGCAGCCTCTTGCGACATGGATAGTGAGTGCATGTCAATATCGCACTTACGATTTTAATTTGATTAAATCGTGCAGCCCTATCATCCAGTCACATTTATTTTCCAAGTTTCAGCACACAATGTTTTACTTACAGCAGGTTTTAAAGGTCTTCTTCCTGTTGCGATACTGGTATCGTCACAGCCCTACTCAGTATCTCCTACATTGTTTCAGTATAAAGGCTCTACCTGGTGGGCTCTGCAGATGAGGTCCAGGTCGTGGCGGTTGAGGAACTTGCTGACCACGTCGGCCCCAAAGGTGAAGGAGACGCCCCGGTCGTTTTCCCCCCAGCCCTGCACGTCTTTGTCTGGATCTGACCACAGCAGGTCACACAGCAGGCCTAGCACAGAGAAGGCACGGTCAGCACAGTCAGAGCCGGTCACAAATATATCACAAAACATGTAACTCCCGACACACACGTTAACACACCTGTGTCAGGGACATCAGTGGGCCTCATGATGCGTCGGATTTGCTCCATGGACTGCAGATCAGGAGAGAGACCTGAGGAAAAGGGATGATTGTTAATGAATAATATTTAAAATAATAATAGGGATTGAATTGATAGAAAAGCCCCCATGCATACTACCTCCATGGCAGCAGAAGATCTTCTCATCGATTATAGCGGCAATGGGCAAACAGTTGAAGCAATCTGTGAAGGTCTTCCACAGCTTTATGTTGAATCTGCGTTTGCCTGAGGAACACAACATAGAACGGACATGGAATTATGCTAAGAATTAGTAAAGATCACAAAAGCAATACTATTATGGATCCACCATCCTCACGGAGAAAGATAACTGATTCAGCGTGTGTGTATGTGTGTGTGACACTGCTTCCGGTCTTACACTCGTCATAGAAACCGTAGATGCGGTTGATGGAGGCACATTCGTGGTTTCCTCTGAGCAGGAAGAAGTTCTCAGGGTATTTGATCTTGTAGGCCAGCAGTAGGCAGATGGTTTCCAGGGACTGCTTGCCTCGGTCCACATAATCCCCCAGGAACAGGTAGTTAGCCTCCGGGGGGAAGCCCCCGTACTCAAAGAGCCGCAGCAGGTCTGTGTACTGGCCATGGATATCACCTAGAGAGAGCAGAGGGGTTGGGAGACGACCATTATTTGATGTGCCCTTTATTTTACCAGGCAAGTCACATTGAGATTGACATTGCCTTTCTTTTTTAAAGTGCACCCTGGACACCTGGAAGGAGTGGAGAAGAGAGTGAGCGACTAGACTTGAGCCAGATTGTGTCCTTGCTGGAAGGGAGATGGCCCCATCCGGCAGAGCCGCAGACACTCGAGGGAGACAGCATTTATATCCTCCTGCTCTACTTACTGAGCTAGGCCTTTGTCTCTCCAATGTGTTATTCTATCCTCTCCTTTCTCTCTGACATTTTGGCTTAAAGACAACTGTGTGTGGTAAGGATAGTGCCAGAACCATAAAAATGTATAGAATGGTATGGATAGTGCCAGGACACAAGTTAATTTATAGGCATCTGTGGTTTTATTTGCCTGAAGATTTCTATGAAGACAGGTATGGGTACCTGTTTATAGCTTCATAATTCTGTATTTTATTCCATGAGTTTTAATTTCCTTATTTTTAACTCTATCATTGGGAAAGAGCTAGTAAGTAAGCATTTCATGGTGAAGTCTACACCTGCTATATTCGGCACATGACAAATAAAATGTAATTTGATTTAGGTAGGCTTCTGGACAGCTTTCTTGGCCATGTAAAATCACTCACCTTAGGCCTACGTCAGCTTTTTATATTTTTCTAACCCTGGAATGACTCATTTCTCATATGCTATTTGTGCTCTAAGATACACAGAGCAAGAGAGAGAGAGACAGCTCCAGAGTAAAGATAGAGCAAGCGGGAGAAGTAATTGGACTGACCACAAATTTTGAGCGGCGCCTCCAGCTCCAGTAGGATGGGCTGGCTGAGGAAGATCTCCCGGGACTTGATGCACAACCCCCGCACCTCCGCCTCCGTCATCTGGACTATCTTCCCTGGACGGCATCCTCGCACTTGACAAAAAGATAGGGCGATCAATCATCACAACCATGAGTCATGACCCTGCTCTCCATTGTAATCATGCCGACTTCGTTTCACATTCTTTTTTTATGGCCTTCAAATCAGTGCAGAATATGAAACCACCGTGTAAGTCCTAAAAGAAGAAACAAGTCGGACCAAATCCTTTTGATATCGTTGCAAAATCTCAAATTTCAATGTAATTTCATTCAGATCATCAGATGGCATAGATTTACACTTTGACCAATAATAATAATAATAACACTGTTGAAACAAAAACAACTTCCAAGGCCCTAACCGATTTCTAATAGGATGACGACTACCGCATACCTAATGGACATTTAGAAAAGGCCTTCTGCTCGACTTCACAAATGACAGAGGATTGCAGGTCACAGCCATTTGACTTTCATTAACAGTAATCGATTGGCTAATGGTTTTTAGGGAGTCACCGCTAGGACGTGGATGACATTGAGTTGGGATTTTTATTTTATTTTTAAGACTTGCCATTTCGGGTTCAGCAATGTGCTGGCAACATGAAAGGAGTGAGACAGCAAGTGATTGTCACTGCTGCTGTGTGCAGTGTTCCAAGTGGGGATAAAGTGTCTTGACAGCGTGTTATGTATAATTTGATGGTAAAATGCTTTTTATTCATTCATAATATGTATTATTTTGGCTAATAAATACAGATGAGGCTGACTGTATTTTTTGTAAGTTTCAAGTTAAAGTCACGTGCACAAATACAGTGAAATGCCTGTAAACCCAAAAATGCAGTAATCAATGTAGTACTACAAAATAACAACAGTAGGACAAAAACACAATAAATAAAAATAACACAAGAAAGTAAAAAGCTATATACAGGGTCAGTTCCAATAGCATATTTAGACTGAACAAAATTGTTAAAATGCAACAATTGCAACGGTTTCACTGAGTTACAGTTCATATAAGGAAATAGGCCCACCCACTTGGGAGCCAGGACAACCCATCTCTAAAACGAAGTTGAGGCAGCTTATGGTAGAGAAATGAGCATTCAATTATCTGGCAACAGCTCTGGTGGACATTCCTGCAGTCAGCATGCCAATTGGACACTCTCTCATAACTTGAGACATCTGTGGCATTGTGTTTGGCATTGTGTTGTGTGACAAAACTGCACATTTTAGAGTGGTCTTTTATCGTTTACAGCACAAGGTGCACCTGTGCAATGATCATGCTGTTTAATTAGCTTCTTGATATGCCACACCTGTCAGGTGGATGGATTATCTTGGCAAAGGTGAAATGCTCATTAACAGGGATGTAAACAAATTTGTGCACAAAATGTGAGAGAAATCAACTTCTCTAATGAAACATGGGACCAACACTACATGTTGCCTTCACATTTCTGTTCAGTGTAAAATGTGCTGGGCTATTGGAGTGATAGATATACTTTTGTCCGTGTAGTATATGGACACCCTTTCAAATTAGTGGATTCAGCTATTTTAGCCACACTCGTTGTTGACAGGTATAAAATCCAGCACACAGCCATGCAATTTCCATAGACAAACATTGGCAGTAGAATGGCCAGTACTGAAGAGCTCAGTGACTTTCAATGTGGCTCTGTCATAGGATGCCACCTTTCTAACAAGTCAGTTCAGCACTGGTCAACTGTAAGTGCTGTTAATGTGAATTGTAAACATCTTGAAGCAACAACGGATCAGCCACTAACTGGTAGGCCACACAAGCTCACAGAACGGGACTGCCGAGAGCTGAAGCACAGTGCGTAAAAATAGTTTGTCCTTGGTTGCAACACTCACTATTGTGTTCCAAGCAACATCAGCACAACAACTGTTAGTCGGGAGTTTCATAAAATGGGTTTCCATGGCCGAGCAGCCGCACACAAGCCTAAGATAACAATGCAAAACGTCAGCTGGAGTGGTGTAACGCTTGACACCATTGGAATCTGGAAACACATTCTCTGTAGTGATTAATCACACTTCACCATCTTGTAGTCCATTGGCCAAATCTGGGTTTAGCGGATGCCAACTAGAGGTTGACCAATGCCAACTAGAGGTTGAACGATGCCAACTAGATGCCAACCAGAGGATGACTGATTAATCGGCATTTCAAGTTCATAACAAATCGGTAATCAGCATTTTTGGACGCCGATTACATTGCAATCCACAAGGGGGTTTCAGCTGGCAAACCAAGCGGTCTGCTCGCAAAATCCCCTCTCCCATCAAGGTGTAAAAACTCACGTTAGCGAGTTAGTCGGTAGCTAGCCACTAAAATGTATACAAAAAAACAGCAACATCCATAACTTGAGCTAAATGGTCAACATCTATTTAACTAGTTGGCTAACTTAGTTGGCTAGCTAGTTTGGTAAGCTAGTTAACGTTGTCAATGGCTTGCATGACAGCGCAACACAAATCAAACATATCATTTTGAAAATAAATGTGTTTTCTCTTCGACATGTCTAGTCAGCTAGCTAGGGTGGCTAGCTAGTTGCTGTTAAAATTGTAGCTAGCTCAAACTAGATAGGGTACCTAGCTAATGCTAGCCACAGACACTGTACTTTATTGAACCACCTTCCTCTGACGCGCTAACGTTAGCTAGCTATCTCGCAAACTCAACTGGCCAATGCCAAATATGAGGTTACATTCGTGTTTTGACACCTGAAAATAACATGACATCATGTTACGTGTAAGTACTGTCTCCACCATATAACCGCAGGATTAATTGCAAAATAACATGATATACATACCTTCAAGCAATCGGGAGATGATGCTGTCAACGTTGAGCTCGCTTTCCGCCATTTTCTTCAAAAAACTGAAAACTACTACGCAGAGAGAACTATCTCCTACTCACCACCCGGGGTCGTGGTTTACTACTGTACAGTACAAACTATTTATTTATTTTATTTTTTATTTAACCTATATTTAACCAGCTGGCCAGTTGAGAACAAGTTCTCTTTTACAACTGCGACCTGGCCAAGATAAAGCAAAGCAATGCGACACAAACAACACAGAGTTACATTTGGGATAAACAAACGTACAGTCAATAGCACAATAGAAAAGTCTATATACAGTGGTGCAAAAAAGTATTATACTTATTTTCCACCATAATTTGCAAATAAATTCATTAAAAATCCTACAATGTGATTTTCTGGATTTTTTTTCTCACTTTGACTGTCATAGTTGAAGTGTACCTATGATGAAAATTGCAGGCCTCTCTCATCTTTTTAAGTGGGAGAACTTGCACAATTGGTGGCTGACTAAATACTTTTTTTGCCCCACTGTATATGGGGCTTTGGTGAGAAAATGGATGGCACTGTGATAGACTACATCCAATTTGCTGAGGAGAGTGTTGGAGGCTATTTTGTAAATGACATCGCCGAAGTCAAGAATCGGCAGGATAGTCAGTTTTACAAGGGTATGTTTGGCAGCATGAGGGAAGGATGATTTGTTGCGAAATAGGAAGCCGATTCTAGATTTAATATTGGATTGGAGATGCTTAATGTGAGTCTGGAAGGAGAGTTCACAGTCTAATCAGACACCTAGGTATTTGTTGTTGTCCACATATTCTAAGTCAGAACCGTCCAGAGTAGTGATGATAAACGGGCAGCGATCGGTTGAACAGCATGCATTTAAGAGCAGTTGGAGGCCACGGAAAGCGAGTTGTATGGATTTGAAGCTCGTCTGGAGGTTAGTTAACACAGTGTCCAAAGAAGGGCCAGAAGAATACAGAACGGTGTCGTCTGCGTAGAGGTGGATCAGAGAATCACCAGCAGTAAGAGCGACATCATTGATGTATACAGAGAAAAGAGTTGGCCCAAGAATTGAACCCTGTGGCACCCCCGTAGAGACTGCCAGAGGTCCGGACAAAAGGCCCTCCAATTTGACACACTGAACTATATCTGAGAAGTAGTTGGTGAACCAGGCAAAGCAGTCATTTGAGAAACCAAGGCTGTTAAGTCTGCCAATAAAGAATGTGGTGATTGACAGTCAAAAGCCTTGGCCAGGTCGATGAATACGGCTGCACAGTATTGTATTTTATCGATGGCGGCTATGATATCGTTTAGGATCTGAGCGTGTTGAGGTGCACCCATGACCAGCTCGGAAACCAGATTGCATAGCGGAGAAGGTATGGTGGGATTCGAAATGGTCGGTAATCTGTTTGTTAACTTGGCTTTCGAAGACTTTAGAATGGCAGGGTAGGATAGATATAGGGTTGTAACAGTTTGGGTCTAGAGTGTCACCCCCTTTGAAGAGGGGGATGACCGCGGCAGCTTTCCAATCTTTAGGGATCTCAAACGATATGAAAGAGAGGTTGAACAGGCTGGTAATAGGGGTTGCAACAATTTCGGCGGATAATTTTAGATGGAGAAGGTCCAGATTGTCTAGCCCAGCTGATTTGTAGGGGTCCAGGTTTTGCAGCTCTTTCAGAACATCAGCTATCTGGATTTGGGTGAAGGAGAAATGGGGGAGGCTTGGGCAAGTTGCTGTGGGGGGTGCAGAGCTGCTGACTGGGGTAGGGGTAGCCAGGTGGAAAGCATAGCCAGCCGTAGAAAAATGCTTATTGAAATTCTCAATTATCACAGATTTATCAGTGGTGACAGTGTTTCCTAGCCTCAGTGCAGTGGGCAGCTGGGAAGAGGTGCTCTTATTCTCCATGGACTTTACAGTGTCCCAGAACTTTTTGGAGTTTGTACTACAGGATGCAAATTTCTGTTTGAAAAAGCTAGCCTTTGCTTTCCTAACTGCCTGTGTATATTGGTTCCTAACTTCCCTGAAAAGTTCCATATCGCAGGGGTTATTCGATGCTAATGCAGTACACGGCTACACCGTTTATTTAGGTTCAGTCAGGGGTTCTGTCTTTTGGCAAAGATTTGTAACCACAAACCAGCTAACTAGATTTTGTATTTGTATGTGATCGAACAAAGCCTTTGACTTGTTTCTTTACCTTATATGGAAGCTGACCTGCTTGATGACACAGTAAATTCAAAGTTAACAACATAATTCGGTGATATAACCAGTCCATTACTTTTATTGTGACCCTCATATCACTACCACAGATACTGATAACTTTCCCTTTTGTATGTGGCTCTGTCAAATATTAAAATGGTGAGACCACTGAGGTATAATAAGAACGGGTGAGACTACTTGTGTCCCCTCAATGAAATAACCACCCTAGCCCCCTCCATGACAATGGTTTGTTCCTATTTCTATTGCAATACGCTTGGTTTACATTGACCTCATCCTGGTAATTCGTAGGGGTTCACCTGATGCAATTGAAATATCCGATGACATATTTACTGAAAATGTATTGGTTGTGGTTAATACTAAGCTATTGTCCATGTCACGTAAATTATTTTTATACTGTATTTTCACACTCAGACTTATGGAATAGAATCTCTACAAGAAAGTATTTATTTATCGGTTGGTGAATGGAATGTTCATCAACAATGTTTATTGTTTAAATACAAAGGAATATGGTACATTCTTAGGAAATGCAAGGTGTACAAATCATACCTTATTCATAGGAAGAAAATATGCCATAACCAGTGTGTATTTACAAAACAATTAGCACATCTATTACATACTTTATATAAAATATGTTTGTTTGATGCAGTGCTATACACTCGTGTGTGTGTGTGTGTGTATGCATGTGTGTGTGCGCTTGTGCGTGTGTATTCAAGCCTTTGTGACCATCTCCAAACTCCCTCTCAGAATATCATTAGAAACCAGTCCCTTTCATCTCAAACAATCCCTCTACCATTTTCCTCTTATTCTGCCGTTCTCTGCAGGACATAAATAGCCAGGTGACTCCCCAGCCGATCAGTAAGCCGGTGATACCAAGCACCACGGGCACCCACACAGGCATGAAGGAGTCACACTGTGCCACAGGGTTTGGGGTGGTGGTGCCAGGGTTTGGGACAGGTGAGGTGGGGGTTACAGGTGGGCTTGGGAGGCTATTGACCTTAGTGAAGATGAAGGGTTGATCCTAAAGAAGAGAGAAAATGTCAGATTAAGGGAAACTAACATGAGAATAGATCTTGTTCTGCTACATTGTAAGAAGTAGCTTTCAGTAGGTGATATAACTGCTGCTCAACCAACACACTCAACAACCCACATGCACTGTCGAGACTGACTTACTGATTGCCATTTCAGCAAACACCTGACCAAAATTGTCCATAATAAAGGTTGTGTTCATGTTAACATACCTCAAAAGGACAGTTGATTTTGGTGCGGTCGTATGTGAAGTTGTTGTAGACCTGCTTCCTGCCCACCGGCTCCAACTGTAAAAACAAAACATTACAGCTGTCAGGCCACAAACCTACATAAACATGAAATACTATGGCCATAGCTCATGTGTTGTAACCTACATAAACATGATATACTATGGCCATAGCTCATGTGTTGTAACCTACATAAACATGAAATACTATGGCCATAGCTCATGTGTTGTAACCTACATAAACATGAAATACTATGGCCATAGCTCATGTGTTGTGACCTACATAAACATGAAATACTATGGCCATAGCTCATGTGTTGTAACCTACATAAACATGATATACTATGGCCATAGCTCATGTGTTGTAACCTACATAAACATGATATACTATGGCCATAGCTCATGTGTTGTAACCTACATAATTATGAAATACTATGGCCATAGCTCATGTGTTGTAACCTACATAAACATGAAATACTATGGCCATACCTCATGTGTTGTAACCTACATAAACATGAAATACTATGGCCATAGCTCATGTGTTGTGACCTACATAAACATGAAATACTATGGCCATAGCTCATGTGTTGTAACCTACATAAACATGAAATACTATGGCCATAGC
This sequence comes from Oncorhynchus mykiss, assembly GCF_013265735.2. Taxonomy (NCBI): domain Eukaryota; kingdom Metazoa; phylum Chordata; class Actinopteri; order Salmoniformes; family Salmonidae; genus Oncorhynchus; species Oncorhynchus mykiss. Next base: position 33,493,751 of record NC_048568.1, read on the forward strand.
TCATGTGTTGTGACCTACATAAACATGAAATACTATGGCCATAGCTCATGTGTTGTGACCTACATAAACATGAAATACTATGGCCATAGCTCATGTGTTGTAACCTACATAAACATGATATACTATGGCCATAGCTCATGTGTTGTAACCTACATAAACATGATATACTATGGCCATAGCTCATGTGTTGTAACCTACATAAACATGAAATACTATGGTCATAGCTCATGTGTTGTAACCTACATAAACATGAAATACTATGGCCATAGCTCATGTGTTGTAACCTACATAAACATGAAATACTATGGCCATAGCTCATGTGTTGTAACCTACATAAACATGAAATACTATGGCCATAGCTCATGTGTTGTAACCTACATAAACACGAAATACTATGGCCATAGCTCATGTGTTGTAACCTACATAAACATGAAATACTATGGCCATAGCTCATGTGTTGTAACCTACATAATTATGAAATACTATGGTCATAGCTCATGTGTTGTAACCTACATAAACATGAAATACTATGGCCATAGCTCATGTGTTGTAACCTACATAATTATGAAATACTATGGCCATAGCTCATGTGTTGTAACCTACATAAACATGAAATACTATGGCCATAGCTCATGTGTTGTGACCTACATAAACATGAAATACTATGGCCATAGCTCATGTGTTGTAACCTACATAAACATGAAATACTATGGCCATAGCTCATGTGTTGTAACCTACATAAACATGAAATACTATGGCCATAGCTCATGTGTTGTGACCTACATAAACATGAAATACTATGGCCATAGCTCATGTGTTGTGACCTACATAAACATGAAATACTATGGCCATAGCTCATGTGTTGTAACCTACATAAACATGATATACTATGGCCATAGCTCATGTGTTGTAACCTACATAAACATGAAATACTATGGTCATAGCTCATGTGTTGTAACCTACATAATTATGAAATACTATGGCCATACCTCATGTGTTGTAACCTACATAAACATGATATACTATGGCCATAGCTCATGTGTTGTAACCTACATAAACATGATATACTATGGCCATAGCTCATGTGTTGTAACCTACATAAACATGAAATACTATGGCCATAGCTCATGTGTTGTAACCTACATAAACATGAAATACTATGGCCATAGCTCATGTGTTGTAACCTACATAAACATGAAATACTATGGTCATAGCTCATGTGTTGTGACCTACATAAACATGAAATACTATGGCCATAGCTCATGTGTTGTAACCTACATAAACATGATATACTATGGCCATAGCTCATGTGTTGTAACCTACATAAACATGATATACTATGGTCATAGCTCATGTGTTGTAACCTACATAAACATGAAATACTATGGTCATAGCTCATGTGTTGTAACCTACATAAACATGATATACTATGGCCATAGCTCATGTGTTGTAACCTACATAAACATGAAATACTATGGCCATAGCTCATGTGTTGTAACCTACATAAACATGAAATACTATGGCCATAGCTCATGTGTTGTGACCTACATAAACATGAAATACTATGGCCATAGCTCATGTGTTGTAACCTACATAAACATGAAATACTATGGCCATAGCTCATGTGTTGTAACCTACATAAACATGAAATACTATGGCCATAGCTCATGTGTTGTAACCTACATAAACATGAAATACTATGGCCATAGCTCATGTGTTGTAACCTACATAAACATGAAATACTATGGCCATAGCTCATGTGTTGTAACCTACATAAACACGAAATACTATGGCCATAGCTCATGTGTTGTAACCTACATAAACATGAAATACTATGGCCATAGCTCATGTGTTGTAACCTACATAATTATGAAATACTATGGTCATAGCTCATGTGTTGTAACCTACATAAACATGAAATACTATGGCCATAGCTCATGTGTTGTAACCTACATAATTATGAAATACTATGGCCATAGCTCATGTGTTGTAACCTACATAAACATGAAATACTATGGCCATAGCTCATGTGTTGTGACCTACATAAACATGAAATACTATGGCCATAGCTCATGTGTTGTAACCTACATAAACATGAAATACTATGGTCATAGCTCATGTGTTGTAACCTACATAAACATGAAATACTATGGTCATAGCTCATGTGTTGTAACCTACATAAACATGAAATACTATGGCCATAGCTCATGTGTTGTAACCTACATAAACATGAAATACTATGGTCATAGCTCATGTGTTGTAACCTACATAAACATGATATACTATGGCCATAGCTCATGTGTTGTGACCTACATAAACATGAAATACTATGGCCATAGCTCATGTGTTGTAACCTACATAAACATGAAATACTATGGCCATAGCTCATGTGTTGTAACCTACATAAACACGAAATACTATGGCCATAGCTCATGTGTTGTAACCTACATAAACATGAAATACTATGGTCATACCTCATGTGTTGTAACCTACATAAACATGAAATACTATGGCCATAGCTCATGTGTTGTGACCTACATAAACATGATATACTATGGCCATAGCTCATGTGTTGTGACCTACATAAACATGAAATACTATGGCCATAGCTCATGTGTTGTGACCTACATAAACATGATATACTATGGCCATAGCTCATGTGTTGTGACCTACATAAACATGATATACTATGGCCATAGCTCATGTGTTGTAACCTACATAAACATGATATACTATGGCCATAGCTCATGTGTTGTGACCTACATAAACATGAAATACTATGGCCATAGCTCATGTGTTGTAACCTACATAAACATGATATACTATGGCCATAGCTCATGTGTTGTAACCTACATAAACATGAAATACTATGGTCATAGCTCATGTGTTGTAACCTACATAATTATGAAATACTATGGTCATAGCTCATGTGTTGTAACCTACATAAACATGAAATACTATGGCCATAGCTCATGTGTTGTAACCTACATAAACATGAAATACTATGGCCATAGCTCATGTGTTGTGAGTTATGTCTCAGAGTGCACTCTATGCAGCCTGGTCCCAGATCTGTGGGTGCTGTCTTGACAACGACCATAGGAGTTGGCAATGCAACAAGTGTTGAATTTCATGTTGTATAATCACACAAAATCTGATTAGTTCCATACCTGACATTAGTGTACATTCATTTTCTTGTTGTAAGTGCCCTTTTTAATGTTGCACACTTCCTTCTCCTTTTGCATTCCCCCACAAACAGATCTGGGACTGGACTACTCTCTAAGTGGCTGTCCTCACCATGTTGTTCCAGAGAGCGATGGCCATCTCAGCGTGTGCTCGCTCACTGATGTGGAAACAGTCCACCGAGAAGAAACTCAAGTCAGGCTTCCCATCCTGTGGAGACAAGAGAACAGTGTCAATGTGTGTGTGTGTGTGTGTGTGTGTGTGCGTGTGTGTGTGTGTGTGTGTGTGTGTCTTTGCTTGCACGTACGTGTTTGCGTGTGTGTGTGCAGTTAAACCACACTCACCCCAATGAAAGGGACAAAGGCGTTTCGGAAGTAGGGTTGTACGATGACAGTGAAGTCCTCTCGCCCATCATAGTGCCCCCCAGAGACCAGTCGCTCAGTCTCCATCTGGACAGAAGCACAGAGAGAGTAGAGTGAACAAAGAGAATGTTAAGTATTGTAGAGTTACGCTAGATTGATCTGATCACATTGAATGCCTGTATCTTTACCTGTAGAACTCATGTATCTGTGAGTAACACACTTTACTCCACACATTGGAACATTGGCCAAGACCTTACATACCAGTAACACATGACAATTCCTTATAGAGTTAAAATCCCAGTTGTTCAGAATGGTAGTTCAGACCCAGTTGAAGCTGCTGAGGGGAGGACGGCTCATAATAAGTGGTGGAACGGAGTAAATGGAATGGCATCAAACACATGGAAACCATGTGGAATGAATTTAAAAACCATTCCACTCCAGCCATTACCAGTTCTGTCTTACTATCCAGGTCTGTACCCAAACAATACGAGCTTCTACTTTTAAAAATCCATCTTTCCAGAAACAAGTCTCTCACCGTTGCCGCTTGCATCAATAGGAGACATTACTGTGCAGCCGTATTCATCGACCTGGCCAAGGCTTTCGACTCTGTCAATCACCACATTCTTATTGGCAGACTCAACAGCCTTGGTTTCTCAAATGATTGCCTCGCCTGGTTCACCAACTACTTCTCTGATAGAGTTCAGTGTGTCAAATCGGAGGGGGGCCTGTTGTCCGGATTTCTGGCAGTCTCTATGGGGGTGCCACAGGGTTAAATTCTCAGGCCGACTCTCTTCTCTGTATACATCAATGATGTAGCTCTTGCTGCTGGTGATTCTCTGATCCACCTCTACACAGATGACACCATTCTGTATACCTCTGGCCCTTCTTTGGACACTTTGTTAACTAACCTCCAGACGAGCTTCAATACCATGCAACTCTCCTTACGTGGCCTCCAACTGCTCTTAAATGCAAATAAAACTAAATGCATGCTCTTCAACCAATCGCTGCCTGCACCTGCCCGCCCGTCCAGCGTCACTACTCTGAACGGTTCTGACTTGTGGACAACTACAACTACAAATACCTAGGTGTCTGGTTAGACTGTAAACTCTCCTTCCAGACTTAAATTAAGCATCTCCAATCCAAAATTAAATCTAGAATCGGCTTCCTATTTCACAACAAGCATCCTTCGCTCATGCTGCCAAACATACCCTTGTAAAACTGACCATCCTACCGATCCTCGACTTTGGCGATGTCATTTACAAAATAGCCTCCAACACTCTAGTCAACAAATTGGATGCAGTTTATCACAGTGCCATCCGTTTTGTCACCAAAGCCCCATATACTACCCACCACTGCGACCTGTACGGTCTCGTTGGCTGGCCCTCGCTTCATACTCGTCGCCAAACCCACTGGCCAGGTCATCTACAAGTCTCTGCTAGGTAAAGCCCCACCTTATCTCAGCTGGTCACCATAGCAGCACCCACCCGTAGCACGCCCTCCAGCAGGTATATCTCACTGGTCACCCCTCAAAGGCAACCCCCCCTTTGGATGCCTTTCCTTCCAGTTCTCTGCTGCCAATGACTGGAACGAACTGCAAAAATCACTGAAGCTGGAGACTCATATCTCCCTCACTAGCTTTAAGCACCAGCTGTCAGAACATCTCACAGATCACTGCACCTGTACATAGCCCATCTGTTAAAAGCCCACCCAACTACCTCATCCCCATACTGTATTTATTTATTTATCTTGCTCCTTTGCACCCCAATATCTCTACTTGCACATACATCTTCTGCACATCTCCCATTCCAGTGTTTAATTGCTATATTGTAATTACTTCGCCACCATGGCCTATTTATTGCCTTACCTCCCTTATCCTACCTCATATGCACACACTGTATATAGACTTTTTCTTCTATATTATTGACTGTATGTTTGTTTATTCCATGTGTAACTCTGTGTTGTTGTATGTGTCGAACTGCTTTGCTTTATCTTGGCCAGGTCGCAGTTGTAAATGAGAACTTGTTCTCAACTAGCCTACCTGGTTAAATAAAGGTGAAATATATATATATATATATATATATATTTTTAATGAGCCCGTCGTTCCCAATTAAGGTGCCACCAACCTCCTGTGTTCAGACCCTGTTCTGCCCTTACCTGGTATTCCTGGTTGATCCGATTGACCTCTGTAAGCTCAGGAGAGTTCTCTTCAGGGTTGAAAAAGCAGGGGCAAGCATTTCTGTGCATAACAAAGACACTTGAACGGAAAACATTCACTAACGCTGTGAATATACATATTCTACAGGCATATGATACAGTGGGTGTAGCTACCGTCTTCGTAGGAAAATGGGGAGTTTTCATACAAACCTCTGCATAAGGGTGCAGACCAGAGCATCCTTAGTCACTCTCCTCAATGGATCCATCTCCAGAACCTCGACAACATTGACCATTACCCTCGGTACCTTAGAGAGAGATGGATGGAGATGGCATGATATTTGGCTTAAGATCTTAAAATTCTGAAAATGATTCTGAACACCAAGCCTTCCATCACTAACCTCTTTGTACAGCATGTCCAAGCTCAACATCAGATTCTCACTGTAGTTCTTGGGTGTAAGGTTGTTCTGTGTAAAGTAGAGCATAAATAACACTTTTTTAAACACTATTTTTGGACACTACCACTATTAAAACTATAATAATTGTCCACTGTATGTTTGACTTTAAGATAAGAATACATACCTGGTCCATGCAATAATCACAAAGATCTCTGGCGCCAACGAATAAGGTCACTAGCTTCCAATCATGTTCAAAATGCACCTTCTGTGTGCGTGTAAAGAGGGAGACAATGACAAGAGAGACATACTGTAGCTATAGATGATCATACACTCATAATACAACAATATGTCATTATCCTTAGAAACTGAGTCCAGTATAACTATTCAACACAGTGATAGAGTCATGGAAGAGGCTAGCATCCCAAACGGCACCCTGTCCCCTACAGTGCCTTGCGAAAGTATTCGGCCCCCTTGAACTTTGCGACCTTTTGCCACATTTCAGGCTTCAAACATAAAGATATAAAACTGTATTTTTTTGTGAAGAATCAACAACAAGTGGGACACAATCATGAAGTGGAACGACATTTATTGGATATTTCAAACTTTTTTAACAAATCAAAAACTGAAAGATTGCGCGTGCAAAATTATTCAGCCCCCTTAAGTAAATACTTTGTAGCGCCACCTTTTGCTGCGATTACAGCTGTAAGTCGCTTGGGGTATGTCTCTATCAGTTTTGCACATCGAGAGACTGACATTTTTTCCCATTCCTCCTTGCAAAACAGCTCGAGCTCAGTGAGGTTGGATGGAGAGCATTTGTGGACAGCAGTTTTCAGTTCTTTCCACAGATTCTCGATTGGATTCAGGTCTGGACTTTGACTTGGCCATTCTAACACCTGGATATGTTTATTTTTTAACCATTCCATTGTAGATTTTGCTTTATGTTTTGGATCATTGTCTTGTTGGAAGACAAATCTCCGTCCCAGTCTCAGGTCTTTTGCAGACTCCATCAGGTTTTCTTCCAGAATGGTCCTGTATTTGGCTCCATCCATCTTCCCATCAATTTTAACCATCTTCCCTGTCCCTGCTGAAGAAAAGCAGGCCCAAACCATGATGCTGCCACCACCATGTTTGACAGTGGGGATGGTGTGTTCAGTGTGGTGAGCTGTGTTGCTTTTACGCCAAACATAACGTTTTGCATTGTTGCCAAAAAGTTCAATTTTGGTTTCATCTGACCAGAGCACCTTCTTCCACATGTTTGGTGTGTCTCCCAGGTGGCTTGTGGCAAACTTTAAACAACACTTTTTATGGATATCTTTAAGAAATGGCTTTCTTCTTGCCACTCTTCCATAAAGGCCAGATTTGTGCAATATACGACTGATTGTTGTCCTATAGACAGAGTCTCCCACCTCAGCTGTAGATCTCTGCAGTTCATCCAGAGTGATCATGGGCCTCTTGGCTGCATCTCTGATCAATTTTCTCCTTGTATGAGCTGAAAGTTTAGAGGGACGGCCAGGTCTTGGTAAATTTGCAGTGGTCTGATACTCTTTCCATTTCAATATTATCGCTTGCACAGTGCTCCTTGGGATGTTTAAAGCTTGGGAAATATTTTTGTATCTAAATCCGGCTTTAAACTTCTTCACAACAGTATCTCGGACCTGCCTGGTGTGTTCCTTGTTCTTCATGATGCTCTCTGCGCTTTTAACGGACCTCTGAGACTATCACAGTGCAGGTGCATTTATACGGAGACTTGATTACACACAGGTGGATTGTATTTATCATCATTAGTAATTTAGGTCAACATTGGATCATTCAGAGATCCTCACTGAACTTCTGGAGAGAGTTTGCTGCACTGAAAGTAAAGGGGCTGAATAATTTTGCACGCCCAATTTTTCAGTTTTTGATTTGTTAAAAAAGTTTGAAATATACAATAAATGTCGTTCCACTTCATGATTGTGTCCCACTTGTTGTTGATTCTTCACAAAAAAATACAGTTTTATATCTTTATGTTTGAAGCCTGAAATGTGGCAAAAGGTCGCAAAGTTCAAGGGGGCCGAATACTTTCGCAAGGCACTGTATGTAGTGCACTACTTTTGACCAGGGCCCATAGAGCTCTGGTCAAAAGTAGTGCACTATGTAGGGATAGGTGCCAATGGGGCATAGACCAGTCTCACCTCGTCATCTTTCATGGCCTTGATGAGAGCTTGGACTTGGGCTGGGATCTCACTAGAAGAGAAAAATAAAAGTTTGTTAAAACATAGTGTTTATTATGCCTTTGTTCAAATGAGAAGACAGGACAGGAGAAACTGATGGGGAGGTGATGATACTTAAAAAAAAAAGAGGATTGGAAATAGGGTTACTGGAAAAAGAGGACAGTGAGTGGATGAGGGCACAGAGAGGTCTAATCTTATCTCTCTACTCACAAGGCCTTGGCTCCAGGCACCGCCATGTTGAAGCCACTATTCTGCAGGAAGCCCTGACCCTTGGAGAAGCCATAGAGGGAAGGGTTGAATTTCTTCAGGATGTCTGAGAGAGAGAGAGAAGAAAAAAACTAGAGCTGGAAAATAAGCAGACGTTTCATTATCAAATGGTCCATTTTAGCTTTATTACAGAGAGAGCGCTGCCAGCTGGATGAACCATGTTTCCTCTATGCAAGGAGGCTGCACTCCAGAGGAATGTCATGAGATCATATGAGACTGCCATCTTGTGGATGTATCTGTAAATGCTGAAAATCTACAAAATCATTTGCACTGGGTATTCACAGGAGGTTGCTGAGGGGAGAACAGCTCTTAATAATGTCCAGAACAGAGCAAAAACATGTATTTGATACCATTCCACTAATTCCGCCCCAGTCATTAACATGAGCCCGTTCTCCCCAATTAAGGTGCCACCAACCTCCCATGTATTCATTGCAGCCTTTCTCCAACAATGTTACAGAAATAGTCATATGTGAAGTTATGGCTCATTTGGATAATTGTAATGGGCAGATAAGATGAGCCAATAGGATGAGAGAGACAAGAGAAAATAGTGACTCACTTGGTAGTGTGGTGACAGTGTCCAAGGCCTGATCTCCTCCGATGCTGCAGAAATACACACACATTTAGTCCATTTCCCTGTTGACCAGTGTTCAAACAATCTGGCAGTATCAATGTGCTCTGCAAGTGGTCCATAACATGTATGCTGTGCATTTGGACTGTGTTGGTGCATGATTTATTACAGAATGTATGTACAGTACTTTGAGTCTCATAGCAAATGGTCTGAATACTTATGTAAATAAGTTTTTTCTGTTTTATTTTTAATATATTTGCCAAAATGTCTAAAGACCTGTTTTTGCATTGTCATTATGGGAATTTATGTGTGTAGATCTATGAGGGGGAAAAACTATTTAATTAATTTTAGAATATGCCTGTAACGTAACAACATTTGGAAAAAGTCAAGGGGTCTGAATACTTTCCAAATACACTGTACCTCCATGACACTCCTTTGTACTGCGTGTTGAGCTGCAACACATTCTTTGCCTTGGCTCCAACAGCTGCCTGCAAACAGATGACAACAAAAGCACATGAACAACCCACCATGTAAAGAATATGTCCTCTCAGCACAAAGGATAATATAAAAGTCTGACAGGCAAGTTTTGTTCTACACGCACACATGCACGGATGCAGGCACATGCATACACACACTTACCGTGTTTGAGTCTCCCAGTGCTGCCACCACCTTGATGTCTCCTGGTCGCAGCTTATGAACTGGGGACAGAGGCACGAATTGATCAATAAACACAAATACACTCCACTTCCCATAGTCCATAATGTTACAACATAGTTATCATACACTGCTATCATTTGTTGGGTTTTGACACCTATCTCAGACATGTAGTGTGATTGGACACTTATCTCAGACATGTAGTGTGATTGGACACTTATCTCAGACATGTAGTGTGATTGGACACTTATCTCAGACATGTAGTGTGATTGGACACCCATCTCAGACATGTAGTGTGATTGGACACCCATCTCAGACATGTAGTGTGATTGGACACCCATCTCAGACATGTAGTGTGATTGGACACTTATCTCAGACATGTAGCGTGATTGGACACCCATCTCAGACATGTAGTGTGATTGGACACTTATCTCAGACATGTAGTGTGATTGGACACCCATCTCAGACATGTAGTGTGATTGGACACCCATCTCAGACATGTAGTGTGATTGGACACCCATCTCAGACATGTAGTGTGATTGGACACTTATCTCAGACATGTAGTGTTATTGGACACTTATCTCAGACATGTAGTGTGATTGGACACCCATCTCAGACATGTAGTGTGATTGGACACCCATCTCAGACATGTAGTGTGATTGGACACTTATCTCAGTCATGTAGTGTGATTGGACACTTATCTCAGACATGTAGTGTGATTGGACACCCATCTCAGACATGTAGTGTGATTGGACACCCATCTCAGACTTGTAGTGTGATTGGACACTTATCTCAGACATGTAGTGTCTATGTATAGAGGCTGCTGTCTTTTTCATAGACTTGAAATCACTGGTCACTTTAAAAAGCAGAACACTAGTCACTGTAATAATGTTTACATATCTTGCACTACTCATCTCATGTGTATATACTGTATTCTATACTATTCTAATGTATCTTAGTCTATGCCGCTATGACATTGCTCGTCCATATATTTATATATTCTCAATAACATTCCTTTACTCTGTGTGTATTGGGTATATGTTGTGAAATTGTTAGATATTGCTTGTTACATACAGTTGAAGTCGGAAGTTTATATACACCTTCGCCAAATACATTTAAACTCAGTTCTCCCACAATTCCTGACATTTAATCAAAGTAAAAACTCCCTGTTTTAGGTCAGTTAGGATCACCACTTTATTTTAAGAATGTGAAATGTCAGAATAATAGCAGAGAGAATGATTTATTTCAGCTTTTATATCTTTCATCACATTCCCAGTGGGTCAGAAGTTTACATACACTCAAATAGTATTTGGTAGCATTGCCTTTAAATTATTTAACTTGGGTCAAACGTTCCAGGTAGCCTTCCACAAGCTTCCCACAATAAGTTGGGTGAATTTTGGACCATTCCTCCTGGCAGAGCTGGTGTAACTGAGTCTGGTTTGTAGGCCTCCTTGCTCACACACGCTTTTTCAGTTCTGCCCACAAATCTTCTACAGGATTGAGGTCAGGGCTTTGTGATGGCCACTCCAATGCCTTGACTTTGTTGTCCTTAAGCCATTTTGCCACAACTTTGGAAGTATGCTTGGGGTCATTGTCCATTTGGAAGAATCATTTGCGACCAAGCTTTAACTTCCTGACTGATCCTCATGATGCCATCTATTTTGTGCACCAATCCCTCCTGCAGCAAAGCACCACCACAACATGATGCTGCCACCCCGTACTTCATGGTTGGGATGGTGTTCTTCAGCTTCCAAGAGTCCCCCTTTTTCCTTCAAACAAAATGATGGTCACTATGGCCAAACAGTTCTATTTTTGTTTCATCTGACCAGAGGACATTTCTCCAAAAAAGTATGATCTTTGTCCCCATGTGCAGTTGCAAACCATAGTCTGGCTTTTTAATGACGGTTTTGGAGCAGTGGCTTCTTCCTTGCTGAGTGGCCTTTCAGGGTATGTCAACATAGGACTCGTTTTACTGTGGATATAGATACTTTTGTACCTGTTTCCTCCAGCATCTTCACAAGGTCCTTTGCTGTTGTTCTGGGATTGATTTGCACTTTTCACACCAAAGTACATTCATCTCTAGGAGACAGAACGAGTCTCCTTCCTGAGCGGTATGATGGCTGTGTGGTCCCATGGTGTTTATACTTGCGTACTATCGTTTGTACAGATGAACGTGGTACCTTCAGGCATTTGGAAATTGCTACCAAGGATGAACCAGACTTGTGGAGGTCTACAAACATTTTTTCTGAGGTCTTTCTTGGCTGATTTCTTTTGATTTTCCCATGATGTCAAGACAAGAGGCACTGAGTTTGAAGGTAAGCCTTGAAATACATCCACAGGTACACCTCCAATTGACTCAAATGATTTAAATTGCCTATCAGAAGCTTCTAAAGCCATGACATCATTTTCTGGAATTTTCCAAGTTGTTTAAAGGCACAGTCAACTTAAGAGTATGTAAACTTCTGACCCACTGGAATTGTGATACAGTGAATTATAAGTGAAATAATCTGTCTGTAAACAGTTATTGGCAAAATTACTTGTGTCATGCACAAAGTAGATGTCCTAACCGACTTGCCAAAACTATAGTTTGTTAACAAGAAACTTGTGGAGTGGTTGAAAAACGAGTTTTAATGACTCCAACCTACAGTAAGTGTATGTAAACTTCCGACTTCAACTGTATTACTGCACTGTCGGAGCTAGAAACACAAGCATTTCACTAAACCCGCAATAACATCTGCTAAACACGTGTATGTGACCAATACAATTTGATCTGATTGGTCTGGTAAGGGGGTGGACAAATGTATGCAACCAGGTCATTGTCCTTCCCTTAGCTATGCACTTCCTCTTATGAAACCTTGTCATCTCTTAACACACTCACTCTCACCTGATGTAGGCACAGAGGTGGATGGAGCCAAGACCACACAAGAGAAGTCACTTCCCCAGCTCTGGGAGAGACGACAGACAGACAGACAGACAGACAGACAGACAGACAGACAGACAGACAGACAGACAGACAGACAGACAGACAGACAGAGACAGGGAGACAGATCAAAGTGAGACAGTATTTTAACACATTTCATTCATCAATGCCACCATACCTAAATTAATGATGAACACAGATCAATGCCACCATACCTAAATTAATGATGAACACAGATCAATGCCACCATACCTAAATTAATGATGAACACAGTTCAATGCCACCATACCTAAATTAATGATGAACACAGATCAATGCCACCATACCTAAATTAATGATGAACACAGTTCAATGCCACCATACCTAAATGAATGATGAACACAGATCAATGCCACCATACCTAAATTAATGATGAACACAGTTCAATGCCACCATACCTAAATGAATGATGAACACAGTTCAATGCCACCATACCTAAATTAATGATGAACACAGTTCAATGCCACCATACCTAAATTAATGATGAACACAGATCAATGCCACCATACCTAAATTAATGATGAACACAGTTCAATGCCACCATACCTAAATTAATGATGAACACAGTTCAATGCCACCATACCTAAATTAATGATGAACACAGTTATTTAATAACAGCTGTCATTATCCATTATCACAAGTATTAGCCTGGTCTACCTTATCAACACATGTTTTACTAGAAGTCACAAAGATTTGAACCTGGGTGGGTGGCCTACCGTGATTGGTGGAGGTGTTGGGGCGGGTTCCTCATAGGTGTAATTGCTGTTGACATAGGTCCGCACGAATGGTGAGATCTTGGGGGAAGACAGAGATACATTTGCATAAGCTAAACATATAGTACTATCAACACTTTATATTCATTAACTGGCTTATGTTCTTATCGCACTCTTCTCTGTAAAAGAGTGACCGAAATATAGTCAGTTAATGGCATGAAGTGATGTGTAGACAACACAGTACTTCTGTAGTTGCTACAATTGTAAACATGTGGAGCCATAAGACTGTACCTTAGAGGGGCATTTCACAGGGATACCATCATCAAAGTACAGTTTGACAGTCTTCTTGCCCAGAGGCTCCAGCTAAGGGAACACAAGAGCAAGGAGAATGATTTACTAACATCTCAGTAAATTCAAAAGAACTGGGGTGATGCTATGATATCCTGGATCAACTGAATATGTAATGTGTGTCCCTCAATGACAAAACACAGTATTCTGCTTTGGGTAGTAACAGTCAGAGCCATTTATACAGTATATATACACAGTATATATACTACCGTTCAAAAGTTTGGGATCACTTAGAAATGTCCTTGTTTTTGAAAGAAAAGCACATTTTTTGTCCATTAAAATAACATCAAATTGATCAGAAATACAGTGTAGACATTGTTAATGTTGTAAATAACTATTGTAGCTGGAAACGGCGGATTTCTCATGGAATATCTACATAGGAGAACAGAGGCCCATTATCAGCAACCATCACTCCTGTGTTTCAATAGCACATTGTGTTAGTTAATCCAAGTTTATAATTTTAAAAGGCTAATTGATCATTAGAAAACTATTTTGCAATTATGTTAGCACAGCTGAAAACTGTTGTTCTGTTTAAAGAAGAAATAAAATTGGCCTTCTTTAGACTAGTTGAGTATCTGGAGCATCAGCATGTGTGGGTTTGATTTCAGGCTCAAAATGGCCCAAAACAAATAACTTTCTTCTGAAACTCGTCAGTCTATTCTTGTTCTGAGAAATGAAGGCTTTTCCATTCGAGAAATTGCCAAGAAACTGAAGATCTCGTACAACGCTGTGTACTACTTCCTTCACAGAACAGCGCAAAACTGGCTTTAACCAGAATAGAAAGAGGAGTGGGAGGCCCCGGTGCACAACTGAGCAAGTGCACAAGTACATTAGAGTGTCTAGTTTGAGAAACAGACACCTCACAAGTCCTCAACTGACAGCTTCATTAAATAGTACCCGCAAAACACTAGTCTCAACATCAACAGTGAAGAGGCGACTTCGGGATGCTGGCCTTCTAAACAAGGACATTTCTAAGTGACCCCATACTTTTGAATGGTATATATATATATATATATATATATATATACACTGCTCAAAAAAATAAAGGGAACACTAAAATAACACATCCTAGGGTCTGAATGAATGAAATATTCTTATTAAATACGTTTTTCTTTACATAGTTGAATGTGCTGACAACAAAACCACACAAAAATTATCAATGGAAATCAAATTTATCAACCCATGGAGGTCTGGATATGGAGTCACACTCAAAATTAAAGTGGAAAACCACACTACAGGCTGATCCAACTTTGATGTAATGTCCTTAAAACAAGTCAAAATGAGGCTCAGTAGTGTGTGTGGCCTGCACGTGCCTGTATGACCTCCCTACAACGCCTGGGCATGCTCCCGATGAGGTGGCGGATGGTCTCCTGAGGGATCTCCTCCCAGACCTGGACTAAAGCATCCACCAACTCCTGGACAGTCTGTGGTGCAACGTGGCGTTGGTGGATGGAGCGAGACATGATGTCCCAGATGTGCTCAATTGGATTCAGGTCTGGGGAACGGGCGGGCCAGTCCATAGCATCAATGCCTTCCTCTTACAGGAACTGCTGACACACTCCAGCCACATGAGGTCTAGCATTGTCTTCCAATTGGAGGAACCACACCAGCATATGGTCTCACAAGAGGTCTGAGGATCTCATCTCGGTACCGAATGGCAGTCAGGCTACCTCTGGCGAGCACATGGAGGGCTGTGCGGCCCCCCAAAGAAATGCTACCCCACACCATGACTGACCCACCGCCAAACCGGTCATGCTGGAGGATGTTGCAGGCGTCTCCAGACTCTGTCACGTCTGTCACATGTGCTCAGTGTGAACCTGCTTTCATCTGGGAAGAGCACAGGGCGCCAGTGGCGAATTTGCCAATCTTGGTGTTCTCTGGCAAATGCCAAACGTCCTGCACGGTGTTGGGCTGTAAGCACAACCCCCACCTGTGGACGTCGGGCCCTCATACCACCATCATGGAGTCTGTTTCTGACCGTTTGAGCAGACACATGCACATTTGTGGCCTGTTGGAGGTCATTTTGCCGGGCTCTAGCAGTGCTACTCCTGCTCCTCCTTGCACAAAGGCGGAGGTAGCGGTCCTGCTGCTGGGTTGTTGCCCTCCTACGGCCTCCTCCACATCTCCTGATGTACTGGCCTGTCTCCTGGTAGCGCCTCCATGCTCTGGACACTACGCTGACAGACACAGCAAACCTTCTTGCCACAGCTCGCATTGATGTGCCATCCTGGATGAGCTGCACTACCTGAGCCACTTGTGTGGGTTGTAGACTCCGTCTCATGCTACCAGTAGAGTGAAAGCATTCAAAAGTGACCAAAACATCAGCCAGGAAGCATAGGAACTGAGAAGTGGTCTGTGGTCCCCACCTGCAAAACCACTCCTTTATTGGGGGTGGTCTTAATTTCCACCTGTTGTCTATTCCATTTGCACAACAGCATGTGAAATTTATTGTCAATCAGTGTTGCTTCCTAAGTGGACAGTTTGATTTCACAGAAGTGTGATTGACTTGAAGTTACATTGTGTTGTTTAAGTGTTCCCTTTATTTTGAGCAGTGTATATACACACACACACACACACACACACACACACACACACACACACACACACACACACACACACACACACACACACACACACACACATACATACACACACACACACACACACACATACATACATACATACATACATACACACTGTACATATATGACATGTCACATATATTGATGACATGTCAGGCTCTATATAATTTATAGATGGATACATTGTGATAGTGTTATTGAGTCTCACCATGTTATTCCAGAGAGCGCGGGCTATCAGAGTATGGGTCTTCTGACTGAGATGGAAGCAGTCAGGACTGAAGTAAGTACGGTCTGGACGTCCATTCTGTGGGTGAGACAGAGGGGACAGTTTGAGTGTATGTGTGTGGCACCATGAAAGGGCATTGGAATCACACAGATTGATCAGTTAACCTATTGTTGATTCACAGTTAAGAGGAGTGACAATGCAGTGTGCCTAACCTCTGTCTGGGGAACGATGATGTCTCGTAGGAAAGGCTGCAGGACCACCGTGAAGTTGTTATGAGTGTCGTACCGTCCTGACTCCACAAGCTCATGCAGTCCACGCTGAAAGAGGTTAGTTTGTTTTTGTTATTGGTAATTCATCATCACGCACTATAGTATTTACCATAGAGTCAAGTATAATATTGTGGTCCCACATGCACTGCAGAATTAGTCTTTGCCATACCTGATAATCTCTGTTTAGACCATTGAGTTGACGAAGTGCTTCAGAACCCTCCTTTGGCGAGATGACACAGGGACACAGAATACTGAAGGAGAGATACAAGATCAGGTGTTATTGATCTTCATTTCAGAGATCAGGTGTTATTGATCTTCATTTCAGAGATCAATGTGTTATTGATCTTCATTTCAGAGATCAATGTGTTATTGATCTTCATTTCAGAGATCAGGTGTTATTGATCTTCATTTCAGAGATCAGGTGTTATTGATCTTCATTTCAGAGATCAATGTGTTATTGATCTTCATTTCAGAGATCAATGTGTTATTGATCTTAATTTCAGAGATCAGGTGTTATTGATCTTCATTTCAGAGATCAGGTGTTATTGATCTTAATTTCAGAGATCAGGTGTTATTGATCTTCATTTCAGAGATCAGGTGTTATTGATCTTCATTTCAGAGATCAGGTGTTATTGATCTTCATTTCAGAGATCAGGTGTTATTGATCTTCATTTCAGAGATCAGGTGTTATTGATCTTCATTTCAGAGATCAGGTGTTATTTCAGAGACGGCACATTGGCACATTTCCCTGCATATGGCAAACATATGAAAGTGGTGGCTTGATGAGGAGGATTATAGATAGGCTGCATCTAGATTCAAAGTGTGCACTTGCACATTCCCCATCATGGATTTTACAATGGTGAAAACTCCTTCCAGCAAATGCTCTAGTTAGATTCTACACCTGCAGGGACAGACACTTACTTGACAAGCCAGGTAGGGCACTTGAGATCTGCATTTAAGTCTGTGTGCATCTGTCTCAGGACGGGGATGTAGAGTGGCTCCACCAGATTGACCAGGGCTCTAGGGACCTTTGAGGGGGAGAAGGAGAGAGACCGAGAGAAGGAGAGAGACCGAGAGAAAGAGAGAGACAGAGAGAGAGAGAGAGAGAGAGAGAGAGAGAGAGAGAGAGAGAGAGAGAGAATGTTTTTCAAATTGAAAAAAGTAATTGAAAACAGAGGAAAGCTTGTGCTATCTGATCTGATCTGTAAATGCAAGAAGGTGGAAAAGGGACAAATTAAGAGAAAACTGTGACACGCCTTCAGCTCCTACCTGTTTATGAAGGTAATCCAGAGACTCACGAATGTGTCGCACATAGTTCTCAGTGGAATAAAACAGCTGTGGGGCAATAACAGGTAGTGACAGTCAGAGCAATGGAACATTACAGTATCACTGCAGACAGAGTTGTTAGAGAAGGTCACGATATAGAATGGTGTCGCATTTTATTGTAACGTATACACATCGTATTGGTACTCACAGAGCTGTGGCAGTAGTCACACATGTCATTGCCTCCAATGAACAAAGTGATCACTTTCCAGTCTTCTTGGAAATTAACAAGCTGTGTAAGGGGACATGTTCAGATAATATGAACTTGTGTATCATATCAATCTATGTGTGGTAGACAGTGGTGTTAAGTACAAATACTTTAAAGTACTACTTAAGTCGTTTTTTGGGGTATCTGTACTTGACTATTTATTTTTTTAACTTTTATTTCACTACATTCCTAATGAAAATAATGTACTTTTTACTCTATACATTTTGCCTGACACCCAAAATTACTCATTACAATAGTCCAATTCACATCAAGAGAACACGTGGTCATCCCAACTACCTCTGATCTGGCAGACTCACGAAACACAAATGCATTGTTTGTAAATCATGTTTGAGTGTTGCAATGTACCCCTGGCTATCCATAAATTTAAAAAACAAGAAAATATATTTATACTTTTACTTTTGCTATCGATACTATAAAAAAAATATATATATATTTTTACCCCTTTTCTCCCCAATTTCGTGGTATCCAATTGTTGTAGTAGCTACTATCTTGTCTCATTGCTACAACTCCCGTACGGGCTCGGGAGAGACGAAGGCTGAATGTCATGCGTCCTCCGATACACAACCCAACCAGCCGTACTGCTTCTTAACACAGCGCGCATCCAACCCGGAAGTCAGCCGCACCAATGTGTCGGAGGCTACACCGTGCACCTGGCAACCTTGGCTAGCGCGTGCAGTGCAGCGCCCTTAACCACTGCGCCACCCAGGAGGCCTGCTTTCGATACTTAAGTATATTTTAGTAATTACATTTACTTTTGAAGTATATTTAGAACCAAATACTTTTGGACTTTTACTCAAGTAGTATTTTACTGGGTGACTTTCACTTTTACTTGAGTACATTTCTATTAAGGTATGTATACTTTTACTCAAGTATGACAATTGGGTACTTTTCCCACCAAGATTCAAATATAATTCAGGATAGTCTCTAACCGAGTCATTCTTCATCCTGGCCACCAATGCTCGCACTTGTTCTGGTATGTCTCTTCAAAACAAACACAGACAATCCAACATCACCATTCAGCAAATAAAAACAAAAAAAACTATTCAATATAAAACCTATTCAGTACATTTTCAGTAAAACCTATTCAGTAAAATATAGTCAGTCAGTAAGGCAGGTATGTCTGGATAGAAAATGATCAAATGGATGGGTGATGAGACTTACTTGGCTTTTCCCCCGGCCACAGCCTGGTTGAGGAAGGCCTGAGGGGTGTGCTCTTTGCCTTTGCCCACTGAGAAGCCGGTCAGGGAGGGGTTAAACTCACGCAGGATATCTGAGCAGTAACACAAAAGAAAACGACACATCAGTCCAACCTGGATACATTGATCTGGGTAGCCCACATTGAACCACTAAAACCAGAAGCCATGGAGAGCTGCCGCTTTCAAGGAGCAGGACTCTAACCCGGAAGGTTATAAGAAATCCCGCTATGCCCTCCGACGAACCATCAAACAGGCAAAGTGTCAATACAGGACTAAGATCAAATTGTATTACACCGGCTCTGACGCTCATCCCGATGTGGCAGGGCTTGCAAACTGTTACAGACTACAAAGGGAAGCACAGCCAAGAGCTGCCCAGTGACATGAACCTACCAGACAAGCAAAATTACTTCTATGCTCGCTTTGAGGCAAGTAACACTGAAACATGCATGAGAGCACCAGCCGTTCCAGACTACTGTATGATCACGCTCTCCGTAGCCGATGTAAGTAAGACCTTTCAACAGGTCAACATTCACATTCGCAGGACCAGACGGATTACCAGGGCGTGTAGTCAGAGCATGCGCTGACCAACTGGCAAGTGTCTTCACTGACATTTTCAACCTCTCCCTGACTGAGTTTGTAATACCAACATGTTTCAAGCAGACCAACATAGTCCCTGTGCCCAAGAACACTAAGGTAACCTGCCTAAATGACTACCGACCCATAGCACTCACTTCTGTAGCCATGAAGTGCTTTGAAAGGCTGGTCATGGCTCACATCAACACCATTATCCCAGAAACCCTAGACCCACTCCAATTTGCATACCGCCCAAACAGCTGCACGATTGAGAGCATCCTGGTTGCATCACTGCCTGGTATAGCAACCGCTCAGCCGTTCGACTGCAAGGTACTACAGAGGGTAGTACGTACGGCCCAGTACATCACTGGGGCCAA
The DNA here is from genome assembly GCF_013265735.2 of Oncorhynchus mykiss. Taxonomy (NCBI): domain Eukaryota; kingdom Metazoa; phylum Chordata; class Actinopteri; order Salmoniformes; family Salmonidae; genus Oncorhynchus; species Oncorhynchus mykiss. The sequence continues at coordinate 33,514,336 of NC_048568.1, forward strand.
GCTTCCTGCCATCCAGGACCTCTATGTCAGGGGGTGTCAGAGGAAGGCCATAAAAATTGTCCAAGACTCCAGCCACCCTAGTCGTAGACTGTTCTCTCTGCTACCGCACAGCAAGCGGTACCGGAACAACAAGTCGAGGTCCTGGCCATGTTCTGTTATAATCTCCACCCAGCACAGCCAGAAGAGGACTGGCCATCCCACATATGCTCTCTCTAATTCTCTCTTTCTTTCTCTCTCTCGGAGGACCTGAGCCCTAGGACCATGCCCCAGGAATACCTGACATGATGACTCCTTGCTGTCCCCAGTCCACCTGACCGTGCTGCTGTTCCAGTTTCAACTGTTCTGCCTTATTATTATTCGACCATGCTGGTCATTTATGAACATTTGAACATATTGGCCATGTTCTGTTATAATCTCCACCCGGCACAGCCAGAAGAGGACTGGCCACCCCACATAGCCTGGTTCCTCTCTAGGTTTCTTCCTAGGTTTTGGCCTTTCTAGGGAGTTTTTCCTAGCCACCGTGCTTCTACACCTGCATTGCTTGCTGTTTGGGGTTTTAGGCTGGGTTTCTGTACAGCACTTTGAGATATCAGCTGATGTACGAAGGGCTATATAAATAAATTTGATTTGATTTGATTTGAGGTCCAAAAGGCTTCTTAACAGCTTCTACCCCCAAGCCATAAGACTCCTGAACAGCTAATCAAATGGCTACCCAGACCCCTCTTTTACGCTGCTTCTACTCTCTGTTTATTATCTATGCATAGTCACTTTACCTACATGTACAGTACATACTAACACAATTACCTCAACTAACTGGGCCCCAGCACATTGACTCTGTACCGGTTCCCCCTGTATATAGCCTCGCTTGTTATTTTAATGCTGCTATTTAATTAATTATCACTTTTATTTATTTTTAATTACTTGACACTTATTTTTATTTATTTTTCTGAACTTCTTAAAGCATGTTTGGTTAAGGGCTTGTAAGTAAGCATTTCACCATAAGATCTACACCTGTTGTATTCGGTGCATGTGACAAATAAAATGTGATTTGATAATGATACACATAGGAGAACGGTATTTTACTTACTTATTGTACATGTGTAAATGTGAATTCCAGCATTTTATCAATATTTTGGCTACATTTTGGTAACATTTTGGCAACAATTTGGCTACATGAGCAGCCTGATAACTAAAAGAAGATGACAGCGTTAAAAGAAAAGGAGACTCACTGGGAAGAGTGGTGACAGTGGTGAGGTTCTCGTCTCCACCCACACTGAGAAACACAAAGACAGAATATAGACTGGGTAGGGATGCCCACCATATAGATTAGTGTTCACCTCTCCCAGGTAACACACAGCACAGGAAGATGAACTGACATTGACACTCCACTCTGAACTATTGTTTTATTACAGGGGTGATAAGGACCCACCTCCATGATAAACCCCGGTACTGCGTCGTAACATCCAGTAAGTTGTTAACACTGGATCCCGATCCAACACCGTTGCCCGCCTGCCGACCAGTCAAAGAGAGTGTTATGGAGATAGCAATAGCATGAGTTTAATAATACAGATAGAAATCACATATGATAAGTGACAGCCCTACAACTGGGTAATGTAGATTAGCTCACAGTATGTAAAGTAACTCAATCATGTACTACAGATAAAAGGTAAACAAGGAGTAGGTGACTTACTGTCAGAGAGTCTCCCACTGCAGCTACGACTTTGATATCGCCAGGCCGAAGGGCGTGAACTGTGAATGCATAGAAGATGGATCAGGTGATGAGAATGGCGTAAGGCAAACTTTATCCAGATAGCCCTATCAGAAACCTGTTAACACCTACCTGTCCTTTCTCGGAAAGTTAAATGTTCCATAACTCAGTAAGATAATTTCAACAAATAACTCTAAAAGCTGTATACTGTATATTGAGAGGATTCATCTTACCTGAGGTGGGTGTGGAGTTGGAAGGGCTATGGTCCTGGCAGGGCATATGAGTGCCCATGATCTGATGACAAGACACGCAGAGGACATCCAGAGTCATTACCATGTATAATGTGTACACAGACACCACAATGTGCAGGGCCTTACAGTACATCAGCCGTGATCAACAGGCCTGACAACAATAACTCACAGGGTCGAAAAGAGGAGAGAGCTCATTGGTGTGATCTGAGGGAGAGTTCCGCTCTGTTCTCAAGAAAGGCCGGTCCTATTGGAGAGAGGGGGGGGAGAGAGAAAGAGTGAGACAGAGAGAGATAAAGAGAGACAGAGAGGAGGACAGATGAATGTATAGAGGGTGGAAGATGAGGATCAGTAGGGTTAAATCATATCATTGACTGGGTGGTTCGAACCCTGAATTCTGATTGACTGACAGCCATGGTATATCAAACGGGTATGACAAAACATGTATTTTTACTGCTCTAATTATGTTTGTAAACAGTTTATAATAGCAATAAGGCACCCCGGGGGTTTGTGGTATATGGACAATATACCACGGCTAAGGACTGTGTCCAGGCCCTCCGTGTCGCGCCTAAGAACAGCCCTTAGCCGTGGTATATTGGCCAAATACCACACCCCCTCGGCCTTATTGCTTAATCATACTATATTGTGTGTTGAGACGTTCATCTAGAGTAGTTTGCTGTAATGGGAATATTTAAGATGAATAAAGTTCATATTTAATTTAGTGATCAACACAATGTTTAGCATATTTGGAATTTCTGTAATACACATACTTGCCAGTGTTCTATTTGTAAAACTCAAGGCGCAGGTTGATGGTCACTAGACTTGTTATGGATTATTATCATATCTGATGATAGTGGTTGACGCCAGACTGGAGGTACAAGGACCAAGGACACACTGATTATTCAGTGTTGTATCGATGGCATTCTATGAACACTTTATGATTCTGTAGCAGCTGACAAAGTCACTGTCCGTCAGGCTGGTGTTTATAGAACATCTGATTTGGATACAAAAGGCCCGTCTCCAAGAGGCCAGTTAGACATTTTCTCTGCATGTGTCTCCCTGATTGACTTGACAAACGACTGATGTCCTTTTTGTTCTATTGGAAATTCATATTACACTCAGGTTTACACTCATATACTGTATGTACATTCTATTCTATTAATCCCACAAATGTACTGTACGTGACAGATTTCAGGACTGGGTTCAAATAGTATTTGTTTTCTTTCAAATACCTTAGCTGCAGTTCATTGAGCTTGTCTAGTCCAATGGAACCAACGCATCATCCCCAAGTGCAAACCCCGCTCATCTGGCAGTCCAGACAGGCCCAGTTAAACGCAGAAAGTATTTGAAAGAAAAACAACCCCGGGTCAGGTATGTGTTGGAGGCTTGCCGCGCTCTCTCACCTCACTGGGGCATGGCACCGAGATGATCATATCATTGTTCTCCATGTTCTGCTGGCCTATGGTGGGCTGCAGCTGAAAAACAGAATAAAAAAAAACAGAGTCAATTCTCCTTTGTTTGCCTCAACTAGGACTGAGAGCAGAGACAATGCCACAGTGTGTTAGCAGCATGGGGAGTATATGGTGTGACTCACCAAGTTGGCCCACATCTGTACGGCTAGTTTGTCTGTGTGTAATGCACCCGCTCTGGGGGCAGCGCTCTGTACATAGATTAACATTTGTGTTACACACACACGCACGCACGCACGCACGCACGCACACACACACACACACACACACACACACACACACACACACACACACACACACACACACACACACACACACACACACACACACACACACACACACACACACACACACACACACACCAATAACAATTCAGCTCTGCATCACACAGTGAGAGAGTCACATTAATGTATAAAAAATTGGGGGAAGCTTCAATGGCTTGTCACTCACAATAAAGGAGGCTGGGTCTGCTGTGATGAAGGGGACATCCTGCAGTAGGACGGTGAAGTCATCTTTGTTGCTGTACCACTGCTTCTCCACCAGGTGTCCGTCAAGGGACTCCTACTGACCACCATGAAATAGAGTTAGGTAAAAATGAACTATGTACAATACACCTATTTAACTGAAATGTTTGTCCACTAAATCCACAGCCAGGAGAGATTAGTGTACAACTTTATTTTTCACTTGTATAGTCCCCTGTGCTACAACCTCTTCTGTTCATATGTTGTTTATTCTATTTTGCAGTATGTCCTGTAAGGAGTTTTTATGATACCATTTTTTTGGTTGAAATCAGACAATAAAATGCAATCTAATCTTATCTTATCTTATTTATATGTGGACAAGAGTATAAACAGGACATAGGTCAGGGACCATCAACCAGATTCACCCGCGGGACAATTTTTTTATAAGAGGATGGTCGGTGGGCCAGAACATCGTTACAAATCATTTGTAGACTGCAATTTGATTGCAAGAACCACAAACAGATATAATATTTGACAAAAACATGATAATTTCAAACCTTGCTTACATTTGTATATGATCACGTGTCTCTCTATTATGCGTGGGAATACTTGGGAAAAGATTTCCAAAATTAAATTAACTGGTAGGTTTTTTTTGTCCAAACAATTTGGGGGGGGGGGGGATAAAACCACAGTGGGGCCAAATTCGACCCTGACATAGATGTTGGGGAGATAGGGGAGATCACATTGATGTAAGTTATTGATGTAAGACATTGATGATGTAAGACTGGTGATGTAAGACATTGATAATGTAAGACATAGACATTGATGATGTAAGACATGAATAATGTAAGACATTGATGATGTAAGACATGAATAATGTAAGACATTGATGATGTAAGACATTGATGATGTAAGACTGATGATGTAAAACATGTGTAAGACATTGACGATGTAAGACATTAATAATGTAAGACATTGACGATGTAAGACATTAATAATGTAAGACATTGATGATGTAAGACATGAATAATGTAAGACATTGATGATGTAAGACATTAATAATGTAAGACATTGATGATGTAAGACATTGATGATGTAAGACTGATGATGTAAAACATGTGTAAGACATTGACGATGTAAGACATTGATGATGTAAGACATTGATGATGTAAGACATGAATAATGTAAGACATTGATGATGTAAGACATGAATAATGTAAGACATTGATGATGTAAGACATGAATAATGTAAGACATTGATGATGTAAGACATGAATAATGTAAGACATTGATGATGTAAGACATGTGTAAGACATTGACGATGTAAGAAATTGATGATGTAAGACATGAATAATGTAAGACATTGATGATGTAAGACATGAATAATGTAAGACATTGATGATGTAAGACATGAATAATGTAAGACATTGATGATGTAAGACAGATGTAAGAAATTGATGGTGTACGACATTGATGATGTAAGACTGATGATGTAAAACATATGTAAGACATTGATGATGTAAGACATTGATGATGCAAGACATTGATGATGCAAGACATTGATGATGCAAGACATTGAACCTGCAGGACTTGAGTGAGCATGGCCCTCAGCAGTCTGAGCTCCCATTCATGTCTTTCCTCCATACATTGACACATCCTGGCAATAGACATATAAGCAATCAAACCAAACATCTACCAGCTAGTCACTATAGATTCACAGAATCGTTTAAAAATCCAGGAAATCTCATCTAATTATATTTGTTATGTACACAGTTCACAGCAGGTATAAAAAGTGCAGTGAAATGCTTGTGTGCTAGCACCCTCAACATAACAGTACAATAATCAATATAATTATTGCACTGCAATCAGTCAAATAAAATAAAAAGAATAAACTCAGGGAAAGAGTGCACTGACTGATTAAGAAGATATGCTATTGGTGGAGAGAATCACCTGTTCTGATGAACATATTCTCCATCCCACACTGCAACATTGACAATGGTCTGCTTCAACTGCAAATACATTGTGAACAATCTTAGTGATCACCTAAATTCATGTGCTGTAGCATCGCTAAGAGTGTCACACAAGTGTCCAAAACGCACCTGTGACTGCAGCACCTGCAGAGCAAGATCCACCTCCTGGACAGCAGCTGTGACAGTCTCGCTGAACTGCATAGACACAAACACACAACACTCACTCAAAGGAATGCAGCTAATAACACTGGAGTGTCATGAAATGCAGACTTTCACTTAAATCCAGACGTGTATGAGCGTTTGGCTAATGACCTGGTCATGACATAAACAGAGCTCATCCACCTGGACGAATAGCATCACCAGCTTCCAGTCTGTGTCTAGATCAATGGCCTATTAGAGAGAAGTACAAGACACAGTCAGAGATGAAAACCAGTACAGGGAGGCTGTTAGGACAATGTGTTGGGTTATGTAGAAGGAGAGATACTAGAATACCTGGTTCCTCCTGAGGGTGAGGGACAGTTCCTTTGCCTGCTCTACAAGAGCTCTGCAAATGAATGAAACATGTCTGAAATACATTTTTTTCTTTCTTTCTTTCATGCTCCCACAGGGAGCTGAGTGTAGCTGTGGTTTACCTGTGCTGTGAGGATTCAGAATACAGATTTGTCTGACCAGGAAGACTCCTGGTCATTTCAGGGTTAAACATGGTCAGCAGCTCTGAAGTGACAGAGAGAGGGGAGGAAGTTGCTTGATTATTAGTGAAATCAACATTGTCATATGCACATTACATAGCACTTTAGTATGGGGTGAAAAAAGCACTATTAGAAATGGCTAACAGGTTTTTACTATCCACTAACTCTGACACACAGGTAGAGTTAGTTGGTTCCTTATACAATAAAATAAATGGATACACATGTCATCTGTTTGATCGCATTCATCTTTATTAATGTCCTTTTTCTATTGTGTGAGAGGTACAATAGTCTTTATCTCTTCCGTGTGAAATGCTTTCTGTGGAAATTGTTGGCAGCAAAGTTGCAATTTGGTGATTCTATCTTGGCTTATTGTTAGTGGTATCAGGGTTGGTCCTGATATCAGACCAATAACGATATCACACAGTAGTGGGAGGTTAACTTATATTAACCTCTTCTAAAACCAATTACTCTCAATGATACTAATTGATACTGCAGTAATCTACAATAACCTATTAGACAAGGAAGAGTGTTCAATAGTTACAGTAAGTTATATAAGAGCAGGCCTGACACTCCCATTATTACAAGTAGGTAACTGAATTGATTTAATTTCCCTCCAAATGTACCCTCTTTTCAATGCATTTATCATTTTCAAGCACAATCATATCTTCAAAAAGGGTTAAAAAGCCTAAATTATGTCTGGTCATAGATTATCTGGATGAAATTAAATAAACGTTCTACTTACAGTTGAAGTAGGAAGTTTACATACACTTAGGTTGGAGTCATTAAAACTTGTTTTTCAACCACTCCACAAATTTCTTGTTAACAAACTATAGTTTTTGGCAAGTCGGTTAGGACATCTACTTTGTGCATGACACAAGTAATTTTTCCAACAATTGTTTACAGATTATTTCACTTATAATTCACTGTATCACAATTCCAGTGGGTCAGAAGTTTACATACACTAAATTGACTGTGCCTTTGTAGCGGTATTTATTAGAGAGGGGTAAAGAAAGATTTTGTTCGGGCGCCAGGCAGGTATTAACCATGCCAAAAGGAAAATAGTAGAATAGAGAGTACCACTACCAGACCCACACACATCAGCAGAAGAGACTGCCTAGAGTGTAAACAGCTTGGAAAATTCCAGAAAATGATGTCATGGCTTTAGAAGCATCTGATAGGCTAATTGACATAATTTGAGTCCATTTGAGGTGTACCTGTGGATATATTTCAAGGCCTGCCTTCAAACTCAGTGCCTCTTTGCTTGACATCATGGGAAAATCAAAGAAAACCTTCCAAGTTGTAGACCTCCACAAGTCTGGTTCATCCTTGGGAGCATCCTTGGAGCAATTTTCAAATGCCTGAAGGTGCACGTTCATCTGTACAAACAATAGTACGCAAGTATAAACACCATGGGACCACGCAGCCGTCATACTGTTCAGGAAGGAAACTCAGTCTGTCTCCTAGAGATGAACGTACTCTGGTGCAAAAAGTGCAAATCAATCCCAGAACAACAGCAAAGGACCTTGTGAAGATGCTGGAGGAAACAAAAGCATCTATATCCACAGTAAAACGAGTCCTATATCGACATCATCTGAAAGGCCGTTCACCAAGGAAGAAGCCACTGCTTCAAAACCGCCATAAAAAAAGCCAGGCTACGGTTTGCAACTGCACATGGGGACAAAGATCATACTTTTTGGAGAAATGTCCTCTGGTCTGATGAAACAAAAATAAAACTGTTTGGCCATGATGACCATCGTTATGTTTGGAGGAAAAAGGGGGATGCTTGCAAGCCGTGAAGCAAGCGGGTGGCAGCATCATGTTGTGGGTGTGCTTTGCTGTAGGAGGGACTGGTGCGCTTCACAAAATAGATGGCATCATGAGGGTGGAAAATTATGTGGATATATTGAAGCAACATCTCAAGACATCAGTCAGGAAGTTAAAGCTTGGTCGCAAATGGGTCTTCCAAATGGACAATGACCCCAAGCATACTTCCAAAGTTGTGGAAAAATGGCTTAAGGACAACAAAGTCAAGGTATTGGAGTGGCCATCACAAAGCCCTGACCTCAATCCTATTGAAAATTTGTGGGCAGAACTAAAAAAGCGTGTGTGAAGAAGGAGGCCTACAAACCAGACTCAGTTACACCAGCTCTGTCAGGAGGAATGGGCCAAAATTCACCCAACTTGTTGTGGGAAGCTTGTGGAAGGCTACTCGAAATGTTTGACCCAAGTTAAACATTTTAAGGCAATGCTACCAAATACTAATTGAGTGTATGTAAACTTCTGACCCACTGGGAATGTGATGAAAGAAAGAAAATATGAAATAAATCATTCTCTCTACTATTCTCTCTACTTCCGCGACGCATATAAGGCCCTCCCCCGGCCTCCTTTCGGAAAAGCTGACCACAACTCCATTTTGTTGCTTCCAGCCAACAGACAAAAACTAAAACAAGAAGCTCACACGCTCAGGTCTGTTCAACGCTGGTCCGAACAATCTGATTCCACGCTTCAAGACTGCTTCGATCACGTGGATTAGGATATGTTCCGCATTGTGTCCAACAACAACATTGACGAATACGCTGATTCGGTGAGCGAGTTCATTAGAAAGTGCATCGGCGATGTCGTACCCACAGCAATGATTAAAACATTCCCAAACCAGAAACCGTGGATTGATGGCAGCATTCTCGCGAAACTGAAAGTGCAAACCACTGCTTTTAACCAGGGCAAGGTGACCGGAAACATGACCTAATATAAACAGTGTAGCTATTCCCTCCTCAAGGCAATCAAACAAGCTAAGCGTCAGTATAGAGACAAAGTAGAGTTGCAATTCAACGACTCAGACACAAGAGGTATGTGGCAGGGTCTACAGTCAATCACGGAATACAAAAAGAAAACTAGCCCGTCGCGGACCAGGATGTCTTGCTCCCAGAAAGACTAAATAACTTCTTTGCTCGCTTTGAGGACAATACAGTGCCACTGACACGGCCCGCTACCAAAACCTGCGGACTATCCTTCACTGCAGCCGACGTGAGTAAAACATTTAAACGTGTTAACCCTCGCAAGGCTGCAGGCCCAGACGGCATCCCCAGCCGCGTCCTCAGAGCATGCGCAGACCAGCTGGCTGGTGTGTTTACAGACATATTCAATCAATCCTTATCCCAGTCTGCTGTTCCCACATGCTTCAAGAGGACCACCACTGTTCCTCATCCCAAGAAAGCTAAGGTAACTGAGCTAAACGACTACCGCCCCATAGCACTCACTTCCGTAATCATGAAGTGCTTTGAGAGACTAGTCAAGGACCATATCACCTCCACCCTACCTGACACCCTAGACCCACTCCAATTTGCTTACCGCCCCAATAGGTCCACAGACGACGCAATCGCAACCACACTGCACACTGCCCTAACCCATCTGGACAAGAGGAAATCCTATGTGAGAATGCTGTTCATCGACTACAGCTCAGCATTTAACACCATAGTACCCTCCAAACTCGTCATCAAGCTCGAGACCCTGGATCTCGACCCCGCCCTGTGCAACTGGGTCCTGGACTTCCTGACGGGCCGACCCCAGGTGGTGAGGGTAGGAAACAACATCTCCACCCCACTGATCCTCAACACTGGGGCCCCACAAGGGTGCGTTCTGAGCCCTCTGCTGTACTCCCTGTTCACCCACGACTGCGTGGCCATACACGCCTCTAACTCAATCATCAAGTTTGCGGACGACACTACAGTGGTAGGCTTGATTACCAACAACGACGAGACGGCCTACAGGGAGGAGGTGAGGGCCCTCGGAGTGTGGTGTCAGGAAAATAACCTCACACTCAACGTCAACAAAACAAAGGAGATGATTGTGGACTTCAGGAAACAGCAGAGGGAGCACCCCCCTATCCACATCGACGGGACAGTAGTGGAGAGGGTAGTAAGTTTTAAGTTCCTCGGCGTACACATCACAGACAAACTGAATTGGTCCACCCACACAGACAGTGTGGTGAAGAAGGCACAACAGCGGCTTGTCACCAAAAACACTCACAAACTTCTACAGATGCACAATCAAGAGCATCCTGTCGGCTGTATCACCGCCTGGTACGGCAACTGCTCCACCCACAACCGTAAGGCTCTCCAGAGGGTAGTGAGGTCTGCACAACGCATCACCGGGGGCAAACTACCTGCCCTCCAGGACACCTACACCACTCGATGTCACAGGAAGGCCATACAGATCATCAAGGACAACAACCACCCAAGCCACTGCCTGTTCACCCCGCTATCATCCAGAAGGCGAGGTCAGTACAGGTGCATCAAAGCAGGGACCGAGAGACTGAAAAACAGCTTCTATCTCAAGGCCATCAGACTGTTAAACAGCCACCACTAACATTGAGTGGCTGCTGCCAACATACTGACTCAACTTCAGCTCACTTTAATAATGGAAATTGATGGAAATTGATGTCAAAAATTTATCACTAGCCACTTTAAACAATGCCACTTAATATAATGTTTACATACCCTACATTACTCATCTCATATGTATATGTATATACTGTACTCTATATCATCTACTGCATCTTGCCATCTTTATGTAATACATGTATCACTAGCCACTTTAAACTATGCCACTTTTATGTTTACATACCCTACATTACTCATCTCATATGTATATACTGTACTCGATACCATCTACTGCATCTTGCCTATGCCGCTCTGTACCATCACTCATTCATATATCCTTATGTACATATTCTTTATCCCCTTACACTTGTGTCTATAAGGTAGTAGTTTTGGAATTGTTAGCTAGATTACTTGTTGGTTATTACTGCATTGTCCGAACCAGAAGCACAAGCATTTCGCTACACTTGCATTAACATCTGCTAACCATGTGTATGTGACAAATAAAATTTGATTTGATTTGATTATTCTGACATTTTACATTCTTAAAATAAAATGGTGATCCTAACTGACCTTAGACAGGGAATTTTTACTAGGATTAAATGTCAGGTATTGTGAAAAACTGAGTTTATATGTATTTGGCTAAAGGTGTATGTAAACTTCTGACTTCAGCTGATGAGGGTCAGATTGCAAAGGGAGGAAATTTGGCATGGGATGGAGGAGGATCTGTCAGCAGACCAACATGTCTTATCAACTAATCATATCTCTTATCAAACAATCTTATCAACCAATCAAAGTGTGTTTTATTGAGATTTTATTTGACTGAGACTGTAATTTTAGTGCTTAAGGTCACAGGAAATTGACAACGTGGTAGGATGCTTTAGAATTTGTCAGCTATTTTTGTGTGTGTACTTGTGTGCGTGTCCATACACGCCTCTAACTCAATCATCAAGTTTGCGGACGACACTACAGTGGTAGGCTTGATTACCAACAACGACGAGACGGCCTACAGGGAGGAGGTGAGGGCCCTCGGAGTGTGGTGTCAGGAAAATAACCTCACACTCAACGTCAACAAAACAAAGGAGATGATTGTGGACTTCAGGAAACAGCAGAGGGAGCACCCCCCTATCCACATCGACGGGACAGTAGTGGAGAGGGTAGTAAGTTTTAAGTTCCTCGGCGTACACATCACAGACAAACTGAATTGGTCCACCCACACAGACAGTGTGGTGAAGAAGGCACAACAGCGGCTTGTCACCAAAAACACTCACAAACTTCTACAGATGCACAATCAAGAGCATCCTGTCGGCTGTATCACCGCCTGGTACGGCAACTGCTCCACCCACAACCGTAAGGCTCTCCAGAGGGTAGTGAGGTCTGCACAACGCATCACCGGGGGCAAACTACCTGCCCTCCAGGACACCTACACCACTCGATGTCACAGGAAGGCCATACAGATCATCAAGGACAACAACCACCCAAGCCACTGCCTGTTCACCCCGCTATCATCCAGAAGGCGAGGTCAGTACAGGTGCATCAAAGCAGGGACCGAGAGACTGAAAAACAGCTTCTATCTCAAGGCCATCAGACTGTTAAACAGCCACCACTAACATTGAGTGGCTGCTGCCAACATACTGACTCAACTTCAGCTCACTTTAATAATGGAAATTGATGGAAATTGATGTCAAAAATTTATCACTAGCCACTTTAAACAATGCCACTTAATATAATGTTTACATACCCTACATTACTCATCTCATATGTATATGTATATACTGTACTCTATATCATCTACTGCATCTTGCCATCTTTATGTAATACATGTATCACTAGCCACTTTAAACTATGCCACTTTTATGTTTACATACCCTACATTACTCATCTCATATGTATATACTGTACTCGATACCATCTACTGCATCTTGCCTATGCCGCTCTGTACCATCACTCATTCATATATCCTTATGTACATATTCTTTATCCCCTTACACTTGTGTCTATAAGGTAGTAGTTTTGGAATTGTTAGCTAGATTACTTGTTGGTTATTACTGCATTGTCCGAACCAGAAGCACAAGCATTTCGCTACACTTGCATTAACATCTGCTAACCATGTGTATGTGACAAATAAAATTTGATTTGATTTGATTATTCTGACATTTTACATTCTTAAAATAAAATGGTGATCCTAACTGACCTTAGACAGGGAATTTTTACTAGGATTAAATGTCAGGTATTGTGAAAAACTGAGTTTATATGTATTTGGCTAAAGGTGTATGTAAACTTCTGACTTCAGCTGATGAGGGTCAGATTGCAAAGGGAGGAAATTTGGCATGGGATGGAGGAGGATCTGTCAGCAGACCAACATGTCTTATCAACTAATCATATCTCTTATCAAACAATCTTATCAACCAATCAAAGTGTGTTTTATTGAGATTTTATTTGACTGAGACTGTAATTTTAGTGCTTAAGGTCACAGGAAATTGACAACGTGGTAGGATGCTTTAGAATTTGTCAGCTATTTTTGTGTGTGTACTTGTGTGCGTGTCTGTGTCTGTCTGCCTGTCTGTCTGTGTTAATAGCCTGCGTTTGTTGTCTTCTGGTTCAGATAACTGATTTGATACATCAAGGATCCCCTCAAACCCCCCAAGCAGGCTTACCATGAAGTCTCAATAACACTCTGGACAGCTCACTGCTTCAGGGAGAAAGAAAAACAGAAGTCTGGAAAACCTTTCTGTGTTCACATTGAATCATCCCTAGTGACACCTGGTTTTAGTTTTTATTTAACCTTTATTTAACTAGGCAAGACAGTTAAGAACAAATTCTTATTTACAATGACAGCCTACCCCGGCCAAACCCGGACGACACTGGGCCAGTTGTACGCCGCGCTAAGGGACTCCAAATCACAGCCGGATGTGATATAACCTGGATTCGAACCAGGGACTGTAGTGACGCTTCTTGCACTGAGATGCAGTGCCTTAGACCGCTGCACAACTTGGGGGCCCTGGTAGTGTCCCCTTATCTATCAAGGTTAAAGAAATGTATGTGTTGCTTACCTTTGTGTGTGGGGCAGTCCAATGGCCGAGATCACAGCCACATCTGAGGGTCTGACACTGTGAGCTGGAGAGAATGGAGTGAAATTAGGAGACCGCTAAAGACCGCATTGGTTGATCGTTCAGAACAGCCAACTCAACTCAAAAAGGACTAAAGAGACTGAAGATAGATCTCGTATTCTAGGTGTCCAGATATAGAGCTGAATGAACCCAGACAGATCATGCCGGCTACAAGACCAGACCATATGGCTCTTAGATCTGTTAAGATGTACTTTACATCCTCAGCAGTCAAGCCAATGTATATCACTAATGACTGATTGTTAGTGAACACTCACCTGAGGACGGAAGGGTCTCGGAGAGAGAGGTGTGGGTGCAAGGCATTGCAGAGGCTGGGAATAACAGAGGAGATTTTACAGGTCACATACTATTGAGAAGGGTTCAACAATTATGAAAACTTGGGGGACCAAATAAAGTCACCTGTGGGAGCGAATTTGGCCCGAGGGCGACTTTATTTGGTCTCCCAAGTTTTATGAGCAAAATGTTTTAATAATTTTTGTTGTTGGACATAAAAGACTGGAAAATCACCATAAAATCTGCTCAAAGTGATTAAAATAAGTATTCCCACACTTAAATAGAAAGACGTGATCGTATCCCAATGTCATCAAAGTTTGAAATTATTCTGTTTTTTTCCAATACTATATCCGTTTTTGGATTCTAGCGGTCAATTTGCAGTGTACAAATTATTTATAACTATGTTTTTTCCCCTCTACCATCCGCTCAAGGAAAAATCGGCACACGGCTGAATGTAATTGGGGACCCCTGCTTTAGAGATGAATAAAGTATCTATTTCTTCTCTCTCTATGTTATAAATACTGACACAATGCATTCACGAATATGAGTTTAACACTGTAGTTTTTCAAAAATTTGCCCGATGAGTGTTATCTTCTTAGAAAAGAGAAACAGTTTTTAACAGAACACATTCAACAGGAATCCTCCCCTATGATGTTGTCATTCAGTAGAAACAAGAGAGTTCATTGCCCCCTATGATGTTGCCATACAGTAGAAACAAGAGAGTTCATTGCCCCCTATGATGTTGCCATACAGTAGAAACAAGAGAGTTCATTGCCCCCTATGATGTTGCCATACAGAAGAATCAATGTGAACCTACGTAGTCAGAATTACCCCTTAAAAACATTGAAGGGCCTAGTCAGAACTAGTGAGCACATTTCTGAGGTGAGGCAAAAACAACATTCTTCTTGCACAGCCAGAATCCAAACATGAAGTATACAATTCTTGTCTCACCCCTGAAAGCCTGGTTTTAATTGACAAGGTCCCTAAGATGTTACTTTATGACAATAATCACTGCAAGAATACAACTTGACTCTACTTGCAAATGTTCTTCAATATCATTCCTGCAAACCTAAGACAAAAATACACTGATATTCTTCACTTTACCCAGTTACTTTTATATATAAAATGTTCAGATCATTTGAATAGGCTATAGAAGTGTATAGAAACCTGTTGCCGTGGGGAACCCCAGCAAAGCTATAACCAGTAATGGAAGCATCCTTTGTCTGCCAAAGTTTGTCCTCATATAGCCAGCCACCAGTTGTCTTCTGTCTGTCTGTCTTTCTGTTTGACTGTCTGTCTGTTTGTCTAACAGCTCCGTTGTCTTGGCGTATTGTCCATTACCGTCTTGCTTCCCTCTACCTTGATGTTTGATGTGATTTACAGATATACCTGTCCATGGTAAAGCACACACATCATGTATATGCATAGTGGGAGGGGTTGGGCTCACATTCAAGGGAATGGATGGAAGAAAATGAAAGCACGGACGAGAGAGAGAGAGAGAGAGAGAGAGAGAGAGAGAGAGAGAGAGAGAGAGAGAGAGGGAGAGAAAAGATGGGGGTTGCTTTTATGTTTCAAATGTAATCGCTGCACAACGTTTCATAAAACTGACTGAAAATCATTGTTAACAACATATCATGCCATGTGACGAGCAAATATTGGGGGTTAGGCTAAATATATAAGTGGGGTGAGTAACTTATTGGTATTGTGACAAAGTGTGTTTTGTGACATAATGTATCACCTAGAAAAGTTGAGCTGGCACAGCACCAGCAGAGGGATGGAATTTGTAAGAGTTGAAGCTCAATTCAAATAATTCTGCATTTCGATATTTATACACTAGCTCTTTTCCCTATGGTCAAATAAAATCACATGCTTGGAATACATACTGGTAAACAACTACAACAGTAACTACTACCAGTTAGACTCCCCTCACAGGTATGCTTCCAGTTCTCACAAAAATAAATATGTGTACTCGGGCAGTAGTTAGAAAACAAAGACAATACGTAACTGTTGGTGTGCCCCACTTTTACATGAACAATTTCCAATGTCGTATTATTATTTTTTACTTCAGAGCATCCTATTTGTATTTATCCATCTATTCTACACCTTTAACTGCTTTGACAATGGTTTTATACAATAGATGCAAATCACAATCACAATCTTGTATTATGCAATCTCTTCAGGAAAAGCTTCCTTGGTAAAAGATTTCTAGTGATTGCTAGTGATATAACTAACAGAGATATGTGAAATACGTGATATCCCTGACTTCCTGCTACAAGGACAGGGAGCTTAACCTATAATGACTACCTGTTACAAAACATACTGTATTTCAAACTGTATGAAAATAAATCTGTAAATAAGAATTTGTATTAATTATGAGTGCAGGCGTTGAATGGCTGGCTGATGAAATAGCTACACCACATGACCAAAAGTATGTGGACACCTGCTCATCGAACATCTCATTCCAAAATAATGGGCATTAATATGGAGTTGGTCCCCCCTTTGCTGCTATAACAGCCTCCACTCTTCTGGGATGGCTTTCCACTAGATGTAGGAACATTGCTGCGGGGACTTGCTTCCATTCAGCCACAAGAACATTAGTGAGGTCAGGCACTGATGTTGGGCGATTAGGCCTGGCTTGCAGTCGGCATTCCAATTCATCCCAAAGGTGTTCGTTGTGGTTCAGGTCAGAGCTCTGTGCAGGCCAGTCAAGTTCTTCCACCACGAACTCGACAAACCCTTTCTGTATGGATCTCACTTTGTGCATGGGGGAATTGTCATGCTGAAACAGGAAAGGGCCTTCCCCAAACTGTTGCCACAAAGTTGGAAGCACAGAATCCTCTAGAATGTCATTGCATGCTGTAGCGTTAAGATTTCCATTCACTGGAACTAATGTGCCTAGCCCGAACCATGAAAAACAGCCCCAGACCATTATTCCACCTCCACCAAACATTACAGTTGGCACTATGCATTCGAGCAGGTAGCGACAAACCCGGATTCATCCATTCACTCCAGAAAACAGGCTTCCACTCCACTTCCACTTTTTATGGAGATTGTATGGCTGGAATAGCCGGATTCACTAATTTGAAGGGGTGTCCACATACTTTTGTATATATAGTGTATCGTGCAAGAGCAATGTAAAGAGCATGGTTTCATGGTTTCATCATAAATGGGTAATACGAATGGGCAACCATTTGATGGTGATATGAATATGCGCACATTTAATTTCTTTATAGATTGTCCTAAGGGCACATCTCTTGGCCAGCCATATGTGCTTCATAACAGTGACAGTGTGTTGTTAAATTGCTTGATAATTTATCTTCATGATCAGTCTCTATTGATTACAGAGGTGATGGACTGCCAGAAGGAAAGGTGAGGGAGATATGTTATACTTGATTACAATATGTTTATAACCTGTTATCCGTTTCTTCTATCAAAAATGATTAACAGATTACTGAACTGAAATGTATGAAATTGCTTGACTGGACTGTACAATCATGCACCACAACAACAAGATCCAGTCCATTATTTTTCTTGATTCACCGTACTGTAAATGTAATGTAGATCTGAAATCTACATCAACAAGTAAATGGTTCCAATCATTTTTCTAACATTAATTTCCCTATAGGGGATTTTAGAAACACTTAAAATAAGGGCTGTTTCGCATAGGCTTACCCTAGTGTGACGTTTTGATAACCATGTAAATCTCTCTAGGGCAAGGTGACTTTAATCAATATATTTTACTATATTTACCCCCCCCCCCGCCCAGTAATTAAATAATTATTAGCTGCTAATGTGGCTATCATAAATTACTACAAATGCCATGATGATCTGGACGAGACTGCTGAATCGAGGCAAAGGTAAGAATCTCTGGATTAACTATCTAATGTTAGCTAAATTTAGTAATAAATAAATTGGCATAATTTCTTGTGCAAGTTTTAAATTTACACAATACCTATTAGCAAACGTGTCAGCTAGAGATGACTTGCAGGAGCTTGTAGGGATTTGTAGTCTTGTATGGTGTATACTTTGATGCTAATAAGCATTTTCGAATCAGAGAGTCAATGGAGCCGAATATATTGATTAAAGTCACCTTGTCTGAGAGAGATTTACAAGGTTATCAAAACGTCACACTAGAGTAAGCCTACATGGAACCCAGCCCCTATTTTAAGTGTTTCTGAAATTCTCTATGGGAAAAATGATTGGTGGAAAAACGATTGGAACCATTTCCCTGTTGATCGCTAGGATTTCTGGGTATTATGACACCTCCACTGGGGGGCTCTATTGACAGACATAAGATGGCCAGGACATGTGAACACCTGGATGTGTCTTTCTGTGCCTTATTGTTCTGTGGCAGTAATAATACTATCAATCTGAGACATGATTGCTGCAGTGGCCTGGACTCAAGTGCCCCAATTCACATAAAACCTTACCATATAGAATGCTGATTTCAGATCAGTTTGAACTATATCAGCACTCCTAATCTGAGACACTTGACACAATGATCACTATCTCACTTCAATCCTGATAACTGCAGAGTACTTACACAATACTTTATCTATCTCCCAAGGACACACAATTCTCATGACACTGTCCTCTCAAGCTATCATCTTCAATAGGAGCCCAGCTTATCTTTGGCTTTACAGTTTGTGCAGCTCAAGATGCCAGTAGACTCTCGATGTAATCTCATGCCCAACAATTTCCTATACTTGGGTTAACAAAGGTCAAGATTGACGAGTTGATCCAACAGACCTTCATCGGGCGGAAGTGTATGGGAGTGAGATTAATCATTTTTTGATCTTCTCTGTGATCTTACTGTTGTGTTCTTGTCATGGTGTGTACTGTATGTCCAATCATTTTTTAATTTAACTAGGTAAGTCAGTTAAGAAGAAATTCTTGTTTACAATGACAACCTACCCCGGCCAAACCCAGATGACGCTGGGATAATTGTGCACCGCCCTATGGGACTCCCAATCACAGACGGATGTGATACAGCCCGGATTCTAACCAGGGACTGTGACACCTCTTGCACTGAGACGTAGTGCCTTAGACCGCTGCGCCACTCAGGAGCACAAATTGCCCTGCGTTGTTTGAGCACAGAAAGTATTTTGATGCAAACTTTGCTACCTGACCGTCAGTAGGCTATGTTGCTAGTCTACCTGGGTTCTGATCCAGGAGTTTCTCATACTGCTGTTTAATTATTTGTTACTTTGATCTATTTTTTACTTAACACTTGTTTTTTTCTCAACTTCTTAAAGCATTGTTGGTAAGGGCTTGTAAAGTAAGCCTTTCACTGTAAGGTCTACTACACCTGTTGCATGTGACAAATAAAGTTTGATTTGACTAGCTGATATCCTACACATCACAATGTACAATGAAGCCTGACCTTAGCTTCATCATTTCATCTCCTTTCAAAACATTTAAAAAATATATTTTTGAAAAGCAAAAGTGTAGTTTTATCAGCTTCCTTTAATGTCTATGGTTTTACTGGGAGTGTAATTTCAAAGACAGTGGTTCCACAGATTGGTCCTCACCCAGTTTAGTTTCGGCAGCACCCTTTGGATCTCTCTGACAGCTCCCCTACCCAGTAGGGGGCGGGGTCACATGTACCGGATGTTGATACAGTCTGTGGAACAGCTGTGAAAGAACAACAAAGGTTACGCCACATCGACAGGGTCGACGACAAAAACAAGGGGGAAATACAACGAAGCAGGTTTTAACATTCGTGTAGACACAGAACTCCGAAAATCACAGATTCACGGTGAGAAAAAGTTGGGTATGCGATGTGTCTTCGAGATCAACATACATGATGGCTTTGTATTATAAGGTTAGCTATCACACATTATAGACATAATAGATTAATACTATGCACTTGCACAGGAGTTGAACAGGCTTCCTGTTTAGATTAAGCCACTGCAGAGTCGGGGCGAGACATGCCTCGGGAAAAGTACCACAGTCCAGGGGTGAGAAATGCGTTGTACTTCGAATTGTCCCATTATACCAACTGTTACACCAAGGACGGCTAGTTTTTAAATGACAGAAATACACTTTCTTTAGAAAATGTGGTATGTTTCCTAGCTTATCTTAAACCATTTATAGTTGAGAAATAAATTAGTGGCAGTGACTGCAGAATTCATGGTCAGAGGTGGGTAGTAACTCGTTACAAGTAATGTACTTAGATACATTTGAGGTACTAGTACTTTTATTTTACTCATGTCATTTCTGAAGGAAGTAACTTAACTCGTTACATTTTACCAAAAAATGTCAGTTCAATATATTTATATTATATCATTGTTGTCAGATGGAAATCACATTGAATGATGAGGTTCTTATTTTATTAATCGATACAATTGGTTCCCCTATGTGTCTGTATGAACATGTCACAACCCCTTGACCAATGAAATGTATTTAAAATAGAACGTCACCTCAAGTCCGTTGGCTCTCGTTGTCGTCAAACCCCCTTTAATTACCGTCTGCCTTTCTAATATTATGTATTTCTGGAGTAAAATAAGTATTTCTCGGATGTACTTTTGCTGTTGAAATTGTGTTTTGATGTGAGTGCAAATGAAATGGCTAGGAAGCTAACTAGCTAGTAAGCACATGTTATATCATGAAAAATCTCAGGAAGCTTTTTGTGCCATATTTGTTTATTTTATTTACAGCGTGTAGCGACAGAACCGAGAGGGGAAGAATGAAGTGGAAAGGAACGGTTCGGAAAATAATTACAATGGAGCGTAAATGAGTTTCTTTTTCCTAACGTAGTTAAGCCAAAACCACACCCATTATCCGATGGGAGCGTCCGACTACGCTCGCATTGACTAGCTAGCGTTGTTTCACTCACAGGCGATCAGTGCAGTGGCGTTCCAATTTAAGGATGGAAAGTGTAATTTAACAATTAGCTGCCTATTATTATCATGTTTGCCCATGTTTTTATATTCAGAGTTTCAATGAGTTGTAAAATGTCTCAACTCTGAATTCCCGCAATTGAAGGTCAGCTAAATTTACCTAGACTACTTAATCTTAAGGATCCGACTGAAATTTCGCGCTACTCACTTCCGGACTTGGAGAGCGTGCGTCTTTCTTTTTCCCCAACACAGTTAAGCCAAAACCACGCCCCGTTATTCAGATAGGCTATCTACAACGCTATGAGCGCTCCAATTCCGGAAGTGAATATCACGTTGTGTGAAATTTCAGCCCCTGATTAATAACATTTTCAATATTTGAAAAATATAATAACATAATGTCCCTTAAACGCTCAAAGACAGATTCAGTGGCCGTAGCATAGTATTCGACTGAATGATTAGCTAATAAATATGAAAAATTATGAATAATAAGCATAATTACACTTTCCATCCTTACCTTGGAAGACCACTGTCTCTGTGCCGATCGCCTGTGAGCGAGACAACGCTAGCTAGCCAATGGGAGCGTAGTAGAACAAAATATGAGTTAACTATGGCAATTGATACAGTATCTGCACGGTTTGATTATTTATTACTTACATGATTCTTACCTTGATGTTTAATTCCATGCTGAATTTGTCTGATTTGCATACCAGTAACAGGATTGATAGTGAAATGTCAATATTGATTGTTGGTTGGCTGTTGAAACACTTACCTGATCCTTGTGGATATTTAATTCTTAATAAAAAAAATTCAACATCACACTTGGTTTAAATCTTTTTAGTACGCATTCACCATCACAAGTAATTGGAATTCTATTGTTAAATTCATTTTCATTAATGCTATTGAAATTGTGAAATTATTCCAATGTCTTAAGTACTGTTTTATGAAATTGAGCACATTGATAGATAAAGTCAACTTTCAATAATTTAAACTGTACAGCCTACCTGTGCTGAGGACATCTGAAAGATGATGCTGTTAGGCTTAAATAATACATGCATGTCTATTCATTTGCAGTAAGTTATCAAAAAAAAAATGTTAGCTGTCACTCACAATTGACCAATTTACCATGACCAAACTACATTTGTAACTAGTACTTAATTCATTTTCTGACTGGATACTTTTTTACTCTTACTTGAGTAATTTCTAGTGATGTAAAGTACTTACATAGTACTTTAAAGTTTTTATTGAAGTATTTATTCTTCCCCAAAACGTCACTGCTCTAGAGGAGATCTGCATGGAGTAATGGGCCAAAATACCAGCAACAGTGTGTGAAACCTTGTGAAGACTTACAGAAAACGTTTGACCTCTGTTATATACCCTTTGTTGGCAATGACAAAGTATTGAGATAAACTTTTGTTATTGACCAAATACATATTTTCCACCATAATTTGCAAGTAAATTCATTAAAAATCCTAGTGTGATTTTTGCGATTTTTTTTCTTCTCATTTTGTCTGTCATAGTTGAAGTGTACCTATGATGAAAATTACAGGCCTCTCTCATCTTTTTAAGTGGGAGAACTTGCACAATTGGTGGCTGACTAAATATTTTTTTGCCCCACTGTATATGTGTCTTTGTGAGTAATTGTCTTATGTGAACCAGGCCGTAATCATTAGCCTAAACAGTTGCAAAACAAGTTTCTATTGGACAAATTCGGGTAGGTCGCTCCCTGTTTCGTTTGCTTCCTATGAGCCATCCCCACCTCACTGCTCTCCTCAGCTGCTGTGTGTGAATTAGTGTCATACATGACTTTCCATTTTTTTTTTATAGAGATTTTTTTTTTCCTTTCCTGAAGGTTGGTCACTGCTGACAACACCACTATGGGAAGGATCTTCCTGGACCACATCGGTGGAACATACCTGTTCTCCTGCACCACTTGTGACACCATCCTGACCAACCGCTCAGAGCTCATCTCCACAAGCTTCACCGGCACAACGGGCTGAGCCTTCCACTTCACCATGATGAGCCCGGTGATAGTCTTCTACTCCTACTACAGTAGGTATGCTACATGACCAAATATATGTGGACACCTGCTCGTCGAACATCTCATTCCAAAATCATGGGCATTAATATGGAATTGGTCCCCCCTTTGCTGCTATAACAGCCTCCACTCTTCTGGGAAGGCTTTCCACTAGATGTTGGAACACTGCTGCGGGGACTTGCTTCCATTCAGCCACAAGAACATCAGTGAGGTCAGGCACTGATGTTGGGCGATTTGGCCTAGCTCGCAGTCTGCATTCCAATTAATCCAAAAGGTGTAGTAAGATAGGGTTGAGGTCAGGGCTCTTGTGCAGCCCAGTCAAGTTCTTCCACACCGATCTTGACAAACCATTTCTGTATGGACCTCACTTTGTCCATGGGGCATTGTCATGCTGAAACAAAGGGCCTTAGCCAAACTGTTGCCGCAAAGTTGGAAGCACAGAATCTGCTACAATGTCATTGTATGCTGTAGCGTTAAGATTTCCCTTCACCAGAACTAAGGGTCCTAGTCCAAAGCATGAAAAACAGCCCCAGACCATTATTCCTCCTCCACCAAACTTTACAGTTGGCACTATGCATTGGGGCAGGTAGCATTCTCCTGGCATCCGCCAAACCCAGATTAGTCTGTTGGACTGCCAGATGGTGAAGTGTGATTCATCACTGCTCGAGAGTCCAAAAGGCGGTGAGCTTTACAACACTACAGCCGATGCTTGGCATTGTGCATGGTGATCTTAGGCTTGTGTGTGGCTGCTCGGCCATGGAAACCCATTTAAGGACACTCCCGACGAACAGTTCTTGTGCGAACATTGCTTCCAGGGGTAGTTGGAACTCGGTAGTGAGTGTTGCAACCAAGCACAGACGATTTTTACGCTCTGTGCTTCAGCACTCGGCGGTCCCATTCTGTGAGCTTGTGGGGCCTAACACTTCGCAGCTGAGCCGTTGTTGCTCCTAGACGTTTCCACTTCACAATAACAGCACTTACTGTTGACCGGGGCAGTAGCAAGGCAGAAATTTGACAACCTTACTTGTTGGAAAAGTGGCATCCGTCGACGGCGCCACGTTGAGTCACTGAGCTCTTCAGTAAGGCCATTCTACTGCCAATGTTTGTCTATGGAGATTGCATGGCTGTGTGCTCAATTTTATACACCTGTCAGCAACGGTGTGGCTGAATTAGCAGAATCCACTAATTTGAAGGGGTGTCCACATACAGTGCATTCAGAAAGTATTCAGACCCCTCCACTTTTTCCACATTTTCTTACATTAGACTTATTCTAAAATGATTGAGGGGAAAAAAACTATCTACACACAATAACCCATAATGACAAAGCGAAAACAAACTTTTTGCTAAACTATGAAAAATAAAAACATACCTTAGTTAAGTATTCAGACCCTTTGCTATGAGACTCGAAATTGAACTCAAGTGCGTCCTGTTTCTATTGATCATCCTTGAGATGTTTCTTCAACTTGGAGTCCACCTGTGGTAAATTCAATTGATTGGACATGATTTGGAAATGCACATGCCTGTTTATATAAGGTCCCACAGTTGACAGTGCATGTCAGAGCAAAAACCAAGCCATGAGGTGGAAGGATTTGTCTGTAGAGCTCTGAGACACGTTTGTGTCGATGCACAGATATTGGGAAGCGTGCCAAAAAATGTCTGCAGCATTGAAGATCCCCAAGAACACAGTGGCCTCGACCCTTTTAAATGTTTATAAGTTTGGAACCACCAAGACTATTCCTAAAGCTGGCTGCCCGGCCAAACTGAGCAATTGGGTGACAAGGGCCTTGGTTAGGGAGGTGACCAAGAACCTGATAGTCATTCTGACAGAGCTCCAGAATTGCTCTTTGGGAATGGGATAACCTTCCTGAAGGACAACCATCTCGGCAGCACTCCACCATTCAGGCCGTTATGGTAGAGTGGCCAGACGAAAGCCACTCCTCAGTAAAAGGCACATGACAGACTCTTGGAGTTTACCAAAAGGCACCTAAAGGACAGACAAAGAGAAACAAGATTCTCTGTTCTGATGAAAACAAGATCGAACTCTTTGGCCTGAATGCCAAGTGTCACGTCTGGAGGAAACCTGGTGCCATCACTATGGTAAAGCATGGTGGTGGCAGCATCATGCTGTGGGGATGTTTTTCAGCGGCAGGGACCGGGAGACTAGTCAGGATCGAGGGAAATATGAACGGAGCAAAGTACAGAGATCCTTGACAAAAACCTGCTCCAGAGTGCTCAGGTCCTCAGCCTCAGGAAGGTTCACCTTCCAACAGGACAACGGCACTATGCACACAGCCAAGACAACGCAGGAGTGGCTTCGGGACAAGTTTCAATGTCCTTGAGTGGCCCAGCCAGAGCCTAGACTTGAACCCGGTCTAACATTTCTGGAGAGACCTGAAAAAAGCTGTGCAGCAACACTCCCCATCCAATCTGACAGCGCTCGAGAGGATCTGCAGAAAATAATGGGAGAAACTCCCGAAATACAGGTGTACCAAGCTTATAGTTTCAAACCCAAGAAGACTCGAGGCTGTAATCGCTGCCAAAGGTGACTCAACAAAGTACTGAGTAAAGGGTTTGAATACTTAAGGTAAATGTGATATTTCAGTTTATTATTTTTAATACATTAGCAAAAATACAAAAGTAACCGTTTTTGCTTTGTCATTATGGGGTATTGTGTGTGTGTGTGTGTGTGTGTGTATATATTGATGAGGGACGAAAAAGTCAAGAGGGTTGAAAACTTTCTGAATGCACTGTACTTTTGTATATATATTTTTTAACATTTTAGTCATTTAGCAGAAATTCGTATCCAGAGCGACTTACAGTTCATCTTAAGATAGCTAGGTGGGACAACCACATGCCACAGTCATAGAAAGTAAGGAGGGGGAGGGGGGGGGGGGGGGGGGGGGTCACATGCAAGTGTTAGGTTGTTGTTATTATTATTATTTCTTCAGGGGGGGGGTCAAGGTGAGTAGGAGGATTATTTAAGATATGGTTTGAAGAGGTTTCAGATGTTTTAGGAAGATGGGCAGGGACTCTGCTGTCCTAGCTTCAGGGGGAAGCTGGTTCCACTATTGGGGTGCCAAGAGACCTGAGGTGGCAAAACGGAGTGTTGGGGTGTAGGATCTGAGTATAGCCTGAAGGTAGGGAGGAGCAGGTCCTGTTGCTGTTCCGTAGGTAAGCACCATGGTCTTGTAGTGGATGCGAGCTTTGACTGGAAGCCGGTGGAGTGTGTGGTGGAGCGGGGTGACATGAGAGAACTTGGGAAGGTTGAAACCAGGTGGGCTGCAGCATTCTGGATAAGTTGCAGAGGTTTGATGGCACAAGCCAACCGCGAGTTGCAGTAGTCCAGGCGGGGGAGGACAAGTGCCTGATTTAGGACCTGCAACATTTCCTGTGAGGTAATCTACGGATGTTGTAGAGCATAAACCCGCGGGAGCGGGTCACTGCTTTGATGTTTGCAGAGAACGTCAGGGTGTTCAGGGTCACGCCAAGGTTCTTTGCACTTTGGGAGAGCGACACTGGAGTTGTCAACCAGGATAGAGAGGTCATAGCAATCAAATCAAATTTATTTATATACAGTGGGGCAAAAAAGTGTTTAGTCGGCCACCAATTGTGCAAGTTCTCCCACTTAAAAAGATGAGAGGCCTGTAATTTTCATCATAGGTACACTTCAACTATGACAGACAAAATGAGAAAAAACATCCAGAAGATCACATTGTAGGATTTTTAATGAATTTATTTGCAAATTATGATGGAAAATAAGTATTTGGTCACCTACAAACAAGCAAGATTTCTGTCTCTCACAGACCTGTAACTTCTTCTTTAAGAGGCTCCTTTGTCCTCCACTCGTTACCTGTATTAATGGCACCTGTTTGAACTTGTTATCAGTATAAAAGACACCTGTCCACAACCTCAAACAGTCACACTCCAAACTCCACTATGGCCAAGACCAAAGAGCTGTCAAAGGACACCAGAAACAAACTTGTAGACCTGCACCAGGCTGGGAAGACTGATTCTGCAATAGGTAAGCAGCTTGGTTTGAAAAAATCAACTGTGGGAGCAATTATTAGGAAATGGAAGACATACAAGACCACTGACAATCTCCCTCGATCTGGGGCTCCACGCAAGATCTCACCCCGTGGGGTCAAAATGATCACAAGAACGGTGAGCAAAAATCCCGGAACCACACGGGGGAACCTAGTGAATGACCTGCAGAGAGCTGGGACCAAGGTAACAAAGTCTACAATCAGTAACACACTACGCGGCCGGGGACTCAAATCCTGCAGTGCCAGACGTGTCCCCCTGCTTAAGCCAGTACATGTCCAGGCCCGTCTGAAGTTTGCTAGAGAACATTTGGGTGATCCAGAAGAAGATTGGGAGAATGTCATATTGTCAGATGAAACCAAAATGTAACTTTTTGGTAAAAACTGAACTCGTCGTGTTTGGAGGACAAAGAATGCTGAGTTGCATCCAAAGAACACCATACCTACTGTGAAGCATTGGGGTGGAAACATCATGCTTTGGGGCTGTTTTTTCTGCAAAGGGACCAGGACGACTGAGCCTTGTAAAGGAAAGAATGAATGGGGCCATGTATCGTGAGATTTTGAGTGAAAACCTCCCATCAGCAAGGGCATTGAAGATGAAACGTGGCTGGGTCTTTCAGCATGACAATGATCCCAAACACACCGCCCGGGCAACGAAGGAGTGGCTTCGTAAGAATCATTTCAAGGTCCTGGAGTGGTCTAGCCAGTCTCCAGATCTCAACCCTATAGAACATTTTTGGAGGGAGTTGAAAGTCCGTGTTGCCCAGCAACAGCCCCAAAACATCACTGCTCTAGAGGAGATCTGCATGGAGGAATGGGCCAAAATACCAGCAACAGTGTGTGGAAAACCTTGTGAAGACTTACTGTAAACGTTTGACCTCTGTCATTGCCAACAAAGGGTATATAACAAAGTATTGAGAAACTTTTGTTATTGACCAAATACTTATTTTCCACCATAATTTGCAAATAAATTCATTAAAAATCCTACAATGTGATTTTCTGGATTCTTTTTCTTCTCTTTTTGTCTGTCATAGTTGAAGTTTACCTATGATGAAAGTTACAGGTCTCTCTCATCTTTTTAAGTGGGAGAACTTGCACAATTGGTGGCTGGCTAAATACTTTTTTGCCCCACTGTAGCCCTTCGTACATCAGCTGATATCTCAAAGTGCTGTACAGAAACCCAGCCTAAAACCCCATAGCAATGATAGTATGACGGAGCAGAGTGACTTGGTGTATTTAGAGGAGAGGGCCTAGAACCGAACCCTGGGGGACACCAGTAGTGAGAGTACGTGGTGCAGACACAGATCCTCTCCATGTCAACTGGTAGGAGTGGCCTACTAGGTAGGATGCAATCCAAGAGTGTGCAGAGCCTGAGATGTCAGCCATGAGAAGGTAGAGAGGAGGATCTGATGGTTCCAGGTGTTGAAGGCAGCAGATACATCTAGGAGGACGAGAACAGAGGAGGGAGAGTCAGGAGGGTGAACCTGAGGTCACACAATAAGTTTTGTAGTGATTTATATGTTGTTGATGTAAAGAATATTTGCTGGTCTGTGGTGTGTAATGAGGAGCAACCAGGTGCTGCACTTGACGCATTTATGAAACTATTTATTCCAGTTAGTAATAAGCACCCACCCATTAAGAAAAAAACTGTTAAATCCCCTTGGATTGATGAGGAATTGAAAAATGTAATTTAATTTAAGAAATCATGTGACTAAACTAAATAAACTACACTATGAAACAAATTATGTAAAGAATGATAGTAAAAAAAAATTGCGGCACATTCAAAGCCAACTCGGCTCCTTCATTTATTGAATCAGATGGCTCATTCATCACAAAGCCCACTGATATTGCAAACTAATTTAATTAATTTTTCATTGGCAAGATAAGCAAACTTAGGGATGACATGCCAGCAACAAACGCTGACACTACACATCCAAGTATATTGGACCAAATTATGAAAGACAAGAATTGTACTTTTGAATTCCGTAAAGTCAGTGTGGAAGAGGTGAAAAAATGGCCTATCAACAATGACAAGCCACCAGGTTCTGACAATCTAGATGGAAAATTACTGAGGATAATAGGAGACGATATTGCCACTCCTATTTGCCACATATTCAATTTAAGCCTACTAGAGAGTGTGTGTGCCCTCAGGCCTGGTAAAGCTGGCTCAAATAGCTGACCAATCAGCCTGTTACCAACCCTCAGTAAACTTCTGGATTTTTTTGTTGTTGACCAGATACAATGCTATTTCACAGTAAACAAATTGACAACTGAATTTCACCATGCTTATAGGGAAGGACACTCAACAAGCATAGCACTTAAACAAATAACTGATGATTGTCTGATAAAATGATTGTGGGGGCTGTCTTGTTAGACTTCAGTGCAGCTTTTGACATTATTGATTCAAATCAAATCAAATTTGTCACATACACATGGTTAGCAGATGTTAATGCGAGTGTAGCGAAATGCTTGTGCTTCTAGTTCCGACAATGCAGTAATAACCAACAAGTAATCTAACTAACAATTCCAAAACTACTGTCTTATACACAGTGTAAGGGGATAAAGAATATGTACATAAGGATATATGAATGAGTGATGGTACAGAGCAGCATAGGCAGGATACAGTAGATGGTATCGAGTACAGTATATACATGAGGTGAGTATATAAACAAAGTGGCATAGTTAAAGTGGCTAGTGATACATGTATTACATAAGGATGCAGTCGATGATATAGAGTACAGTATATACGTATGCATATGAGATGAATAATGTAGGGTAAGTAACATTATATAAGGTAGCATTGTTTAAAGTGGCTAGTGATATATTTACATCATTTCCCATCAATTCCCATTATTAAAGTGGCTGGAGTTGAGTCAGTGTCAGGGGGTTGGCAGCAGCCACTCAATGTTAGTGGTGGCTGTTTAACAGTCTGATGGCCTTGAGATAGAAGCTGTTTTTCAGTCTCTCGGTCCCAGCTTTGATGCACCTGTACTGACCTCGCCTTCTGGATGATAGCGGGGTGAACAGGCAGTGGCTCGGGTGGTTGATGTCCTTGATGATCTTTATGGCCTTCCTGTAACATCGGGTGGTGTAGGTGTCCTGGAAGGCAGGTAGTTTGCCCCCCGGTGATGCGTTGTGCAGACCTCACTACCCTCTGGAGAGCCTTACGGTTGTGGGCGGAGCAGTTGCCGTACCAGGCGGTGATACAGCCCGCCAGGATGCTCTCGATTGTGCATCTGTAGAAGTTTGTGAGTGCTTTTGGTGACAAACCCGAATTTCTTCAGCCTCCTGAGGTTGAAGAGGCGCTGCTGCGCCTTCTTCACGATGCTGTCTGTGTGAGTGGACCAAGTCTGTGGTTTGTCTGTGATCATAGTCTGCTGCTGGAAAAAAATTGTTATGGCTTTACACCCCCTTTACACAATCTCTATTGCACTCCACACTGCCCTTTCCCACCAGCACAAAAGGAACACTTATGTGAGAATGTTATTCATTGACTACAGCTCAGCGTTCAACACCATAGTGCTCTAAAAGCTCATCACTAAGCTAAGGATCCTGGGACTAAACACCTCCCTCTGCAACTGGATCCTGGACTTCCTGACGGGCCGCCCCAAGTGGTGAGGGTAGGTAGCAATACATCTGCCATGCTGATCCTCAACACTGAAGCTCCACAGGGGTGCATGCTCAGTCCCTTCCTGTACTCCCTGTTCACCCAAGACTGCATGGCCAGGCACGACTCCAACACCATCATTAAGTTTGCAGACGACACAACAGTGGTAGGCCTGATCAACGACGAGACAGTCAGAGACCTGGCCGGGTGGTGCCAGAATAACAACCTATCCCTCAACGTAACCAAGACTAAGGAGATGATTGTGAACTACTGGAAAAGGAGGACCGAGCACTCCCCCATTCTCATCGATGGGTAGTGGAGCAGGTTGAGAGCTTCAAGTTCCTTGGTGTCCAAATCAACAACAAACTAGAACGGTCCAAACACACCAAGACAGTCGTGAAGAGGGCACGACAAAGCCTATTCCCCCTCAGGAAACTAAAAAGATTTTGCATGGGTCCTGAGATCCTCAAAAGGTTCTACAACTGCAACATTGAGATCACTGCCTGGTACGGCAATTGCTCGGCCTCTGACCGCAAGGCACTACAGAGGGTAGTGCGTACGCCCCAGTAGATCACTGGGGCTAAGCTGCCGGCCATCCAGGACCTCTACACCAGGCGGTGTCAGAGGAAGGCCCTAAAAATTGTCGAAGACCCCAGACACCCCAGTCATAGACTGTTCTCTCTACTATCGCATGGCAAGCGGTACCGGAGTGCCAAGTCTAGGACAAAAAGGCTTCTCAACAGTTTTTACTCCCAAGCCATAAGACTCCTGAACAGATAATCAAATGGCTACCCGGACTATTTGCATTGTGTGGCCCCCCCCCACATACTACCTCAATCAGCCTGACTAACCTGTGTCTGTATGTAGCCTCACTACTTTATATAGCCTGTCTTTTCACTGTTGTTTTATTTATTTACTTACCTAACACCTTTTTTGCACTTGGTTAGAGCCTGTAAGTAAGCATTTCACTGTAAGGTCTACAACTGTTTATTTGTCATGTGCGCCGAATACAACTTTGATTTGATTATGTGGATAAAAGAGTTACAGTTGAAGTCGAAAGTTTACATACACTTAGGTTAAAACTCGTTTTTCAACCACTCCACACATTTCTTGTTAACAAACTATAGTTTTGGCAAGTCGGTTAGGACATCTACTTTGTGCATGACACAAGTCATTTTTCCAACAATTGTTTACAGACAGATTATTTCACTTAATTCGCTGTATCACAATTCCAGTGGGTCAGAAATAGGTACCACGTTCATCTGTACAAACAATAGTACGCAAGTATAAACACCATGGGACCACACAGCTGTCATACTGCTCAGGAAGGAGACACGTTCTGTCTCCTAGAGATGAACGTACTTTGGTACGAAAAGTGCAAATCAATCCCAGAACAACAGCAAAGGACCTTGTGAAGATGCTGGAGGAAACAGGTACAAAAGTATATTTTTTCACAGTAAAATGAGCCCTGTATCGACAAAACCTGATCGGCCACTCAGCAATGAAGAAGCTACTGCTCCAAAACTGCCATAAAAAGCCAGACTATGGTTTGCAACTGCACATGGGGACAAAGCGTGTACTTTTTGGAGGAAGGTCCTCTGGTCTGATGAAACAAAAATAGAACTGCTTGGCCATAATGACCATTGTTATGTTTGGAGGAAAAAGGGGGGCTTGTAAGACAAAGAACACCACCCCAACCGTGAAGCACGGGGGCGGTAGCATCATGTTGTGGGGGTGCTTTTTTGCAGGAGGGACTGGTGCACTTCACAAAATAGATGGCATCATGAGGGTGGAAAATTATATGGGTATATTGAAGCAACATCTCAAGACATCAGTCAGGAAGTTAAATCTTGGTTGCAAATGGGTCTTTCAAATGGACAATGACCCCCCATGCATGCTTCCAAAGTTGTGGCAAAATTGCTTAGGACAACAAAGTCAAGGTATTGGAGTGGCCGTCAAAGCCTGACCTCCAATCCTATAGAAAATGTGTAAGCAGAACTGAAAAGCATGTGTGAGCAAGGAAGCCTACAAACCTGACTCAGTTACACCAATGTGTGACCCAAGTTAAACAATTTAAAGGCAATGCTACCAAATACATATTGAGTGTATGTAAACTTCTGACCCACTGGGAATGTGATGAAAGAAGTAAAAGCTAAAATAAATCATTCTCTCTACTATTATTCTGACATTTCACATTCTTAAAATAAAGTGGTGATCCTAACTGACCTAAGACAGGGAATTTTTACTAGGATTAAATGTCGGGAATTGTGAGAAACTGAGTTTAAATGTATTTGGCTAAGGTGTATGTAAACTTCCGACTTCAACTGTACTTGTCTAACAGAACACAGACGGTGTTCTTTAATGGAAGCCTATCAAATATAATCCAGTTAGAATCAGGAATTCCCCAGGATAGCTGTTTAGACCCCTTGCTTTTTTAAATTTTTACTAACGACATGCCACTGACTGAGTAAAGCTAGAGTTTCTATGCATGCGGATGACTCAATGCTACTACAGCGACTGAAATGACTGCAACACTCAACAAAGAGCTGCAGTTAGTTTCAGAGTGGGTGGCAAGAAATAAGTTAGCCCTAAATATTTCTAAAACTAAAAGCACTGTATTTGGAACAAAATACTCACTAAATCCTAAACCTCAACTAAATCTTGTAATAAATACTGTGGACATGAGCAAGTTGAGATGACTAAACTGCTTGGAGTAACACTAGATTGTAAACTGTTATGGTCAAAACATATTGATTTGATACAGTAGTAGCTAAGATGGGGAGAAGTCTTTAATAAAGTGATGCTCTGCCTTCTTAACAACACTATCAACAAGGCAGGTCCTACAGGCCCTGGGTTTGTTGCACCTTGACTACTGTTCAGTTGTGTGGTCAGGTGCCACAACGAAGGACTTTGCAATTGGCTCAGAACAGGGCAGCACGGCTGGCCCTTGGATGTACACAGAGAGCTAATATTAATAATATGCATGTCAATCTCGCCTGGCTGAAAGTGGAGGAGAGATTGACTTCATCACCACTTTTATTTATGACAGGTCTGTCTAAACTACTGGCACACAGCTCGGACACACATGCATACCCCACAAGACATGCCACAAGAGGTCTCTTCAGAGTCCCCAAGTCCAGAACAGACTATAGGAGAAACACAGTACTACATAGAGCCATGACTACATGGAACTCTATTCCACATCAAGTGACTGACACAAGCAGTAAAATTAGATTTAAAAAACACCTTATGGAACAGCGGGGACTGTGAAGCAAAACAAACATTGGTACTGTAGATACAGTGGGGCAAAAAAGTATTTAGTCAGCCACCAATTGTGCAAGTTCTCCCACTTAAAGATGAGAGAGGCCTGTAATTTTCATCATAGGTACACTTCAACTATGACAGACAAAATTAGAAAAAAATCCAGAAAATCACATTGTGGGATTTTTAATGAATTTATTTGCAAATTACCATTCACAACCAAAGCTCAAGCTGATGTTGGCTTCGTTCTGTAGTTATTATCTGAACCATTCTGACATCGGACCGTCGTCCTCACATCCTCGGAACAGGAGGTTACATTGTCATCAAGGCTTTATATAGGAAGGGAGAGGAGGGCGTGTTTGAAAAGTTTTATAGCCCATGTCCCTTCACAGGGGCAGGCCACTGATTTGGCATGAAAACCCAAATCTCACATTTTATCCCATCACAAATAATTTCATATTCAAACATTTAAATTGAACAACAATTCCATGTGAATCTGATAACTCTGATGTGTACTTTCCACTGTATAGTTTGTCATCTTATCATTGATGAGAATGACTCAGAATGACAACCGAACTGACATCATATTCATTAAGTACCACCGCATATGTTCAATTGGTCGGATTACCTGAATATAGTTAATTTCCCCCCACCTTCTGATGTTCCCAGAATCTCTATGTTAACCAACGGGTTTGCAAATGTAACATCAGTAGGGTAGAGAGAGGAAAAGGGGGGGAAGAGGTATTTATGACTGTCATAAACCTACCCCCAGGCCAACGTCATGACAATGGTTTGACCTTGAGAGAGGCAGAGAGTGCTGCCCAATCTGAGCCGCTTCACCGTAGCATCCATCATCTGGACGTTCCAAAATGAGAATAGGCACAGTTAAAGTCGGAAGTTTACATACACCTTAACCAAATACATTTAAACTCAGTTTTTCACAATTCCTGTCATATAATCCCAGTAATATTTCCCTGTTTTAGGTCAGTTAGGATCACCACTTTATTTTAAGAATGTGAAATGTCAGAATAATAGTAGTGATTTATTTCAGCTTTTATTTATTTCATCACATTCCTAGTCGGTCAGAAGTTTCCATACACTCAATTAGTATTTGGTAGCATTGCCTTTAAATTGTTTAACTTGGGTCAAATGTTTCGGTAGCCTTCCACAAGCTTCCCACAAGTCGGGTGAATTTTGGCCCATTCCTCCTGACAGAGCTGGTGTAACTGAGTCAGTTTTGTAGGCCTCCTTGCTCGCACACACTTTTTCAGTTCTGCCCACAAATTTTCTATGGTATTGAGGTCAGGGCTTTCTGATGACCACTCCAATACCTTGACTTTGTTGTCATTAAGCCATTTTGCCACAACTTTGGAAGTATGCTTGGGGTCATTGTCCATTTGGAAGACCCATTTGGAACCAAGCTTTTACTTCCTGACTGACGTCTTGAGACGATGGTTCAATATTTCCACAGTTTTCCACCATCATGATGCCATCTATTTTCTCCTGCAGCAAAGCACCCCGCAACAAAGCATCCCCCTTTTCCCTCCAAACATAAAGATGGTCATTATGGCCAAATAGTTATTTTTTAGTTTACAATTTTTTTTCTGAGGTCTTGGCTGATTTCATTTGATTTTCCCATGATGTCAAGCAAAGAGGCACTGAGTTTGAAGGTAGGCCTTGAAATACATCCACAGGTACACCGGCAATTGACTCAATGTCAATTAGCCTATCAGAAACTTCTAAAGCCATGACACCAGTTTGTGCCTTTTAAACAGCTTGAAAAATTCCACAGTCAACTTAGTGTAAGTAAACTTCTGACCCACTGGAATTGTGATAGTGAAATAATCTGTAAAAAATAGTTGGAAAAATTACTTGTCATGCACAAAGTAGATGTCCTAACCGACTTGCCAAAACTATAGTTTGGTAACAAGAAATGTGTGGAGTGGTTGAATAACGATTCCAACCTAAGTGTATGTAAACGTTCGACTTCAACTGTATGTACTGCAGACATTGGACCTCTACTACTTTACAGTAGTATAACAAAGCACAGTAAAGAAAGATTAATACATACTGTAAGGGCAAACAAATGTTTAATGTATTACTGTATGAAATTAGGAGCTATACTACTTTAACATGTTAAATCTTGTATACTGTAATGTATGCTATTTTTTGTTTTTGGAGAACTGAAAGACAACCACATATTTAAAAATGAATAGGAGGCTGCCATTGTTCAAATGGTAGTTTAAAATGCCATAAGAATGTGGGAAATCCAGCAACGGATGATTGAAAACTCTTACATAACATCAGAGTGAGCTTATCGACCATAGCCCGCATTCTTAATCATCATGAGGCAAATCTACTGAGTCCCATTTGAAAGGATAAAGCGGTACAAATAATGTACTAGTATTACACTTTTGAAACAGACTCAATGATGTTGCCAGTGAAATTTACTGTACAGTATTTACTCTCATTTCAGAGAATCATGAAGTTGGATTCAAGTCCCATCCCCCATGAACTCCTATTCATAGATTCATTTAGCAAAGACTAGTAGGAGAGGTAGGAACATCATTGGTCAGCGTGGGGGAAATTATACCATATGCGCAGTTATGAGCCACAATGGAGTCCTCCACTGCCATGACACCCTTTGGATCATACAACACTGCCCATCTCTAATTTCCTGAACACCTTACATTCATCTTTTTCAGACGGTCAGGTGACCCTGAGCAGCAAATGTTCGAATTTGGGACAATGTGAGTTTCCATCAGGCTCGCAACGGTTTCCATGACCATACCAGGTTTACAATTCTCAATTTCTCAACCCCATTGCGTTTTCAGCATGGTGGTGGTGGTATGATCGCAAACCCCATGAACATATGGCCCTTCTCTAGGCAATGGAAGCTGCCTGTGGTGACATTCCAGCAGAGTCCTTGCCAGAAGATATTCTCTCCCGGACCAAGGAGAATACCGGCTGTGATGTTGATTATCTGTGGCCGGACCAAAACAGAAATTACATTGTTTTCGAAATGGAGTATTTGTGACTGTTTTGACAGGTTATTTATCTATTCCATGCAAATAGCCTTATTTTTCTTCCTTTACATATGAAAAATATTTACTGTGTTTTTGCATACAGTTGAAATACATAACTTGCACTATGTACAGAGTAACACTCTTAGTCTTTACACTGAAATAGTGACAGATCACACTGACATTCAAATCCTAAGTTAAATTCATTTGATGTGCATCTCATTTTGAACAGGGATCACATTTTAATTGCTGTGTTTCATTAAGCAAGATGGGGTTTGGGCACTGTTTCGGCACCTGAGATGTATTGGGAAACTAATGCCCATGATCTTGGAATGAGATGTTCAGCGAGCAGAGAAGTGGGGCAATAGAGGACATTAATACAGGGAAAGGTTTTGGCCAATCCTCAAAACAAGGGCTAGATTAAGTTATCAACACAAATCGGAAGGGTATGGGCATAGACGCAAGCCTATGATATTTATTGTTCCTTTGTCAGTCAAAAGTATACCTACTTTTCACACAAGTTGCATGTAAAAAGTGTCAATTTGAGCTTTTTTCCCATTACGGACATTGACAATAAGGTTTGCACATCGTTGTTTGACGGACTCCTTATAAAGTCACCCATTATACACATCAACTTTAAAGATCACACAGACGACCCGCTCCTCTAATCCAGTTTAATCATCCTCAGCAAAAAGGCCAAATACAATAAGAGAAAACAAAGTTATTTTTTATACATTTAACTAAATATGCAGCGCTATGCTAGTGTGTAAGTAAATCAAAACCATATGGTTAAATACAATTTCTTTTAAGATACAGAAAGATATTAATTTCTTCCATTAGCACTCGCGAGAACAGATTGCAAAATATCAAAATAAAACCAGCCACAACGGTACGCTCCTTTTTTGTTGTTGACCACTACACATCACTCCCTCCATCCTTCAAATCATCCCTCGCACCAGAAGGGGACCAGTGAGAGTCGAAGGAAGCAGAGGAGAGGGGGATGGAGTGAAGAATGAGATGAGCATTGGGACCAGCACAGTCAAGTAGTGTGACTAGGGTAGTAGGAGAAAATATGGAACAGACTAGCAGTATACTACTTAGAATGAACCAACGTATCAGGCATGCATTCTAAGTGGTATTCTATTATGGCCATATGAACAGAGCCATGGTTCAATAGTCCAAGGAGTCAGGGATTTTGTATGTACAGAAGAGGGAGTAGAGTGCATTACAAAACAAAGAGCAGGAACAGCATCACTCATTCAAAGGGCAGCAGGCAGAGAAGAGCTTCTGCTTGTGTGTCTCCAGTCCATTTGTTCAGACTGATCCAACAGAGGAGCGGAGGAGGAGGTTGGCTGCAGTACAAAGGTTAGTGGTCTGGTTTGGATTCAAACCACTCTGGCAGAGACTCGTAGGAACAAACACGGCCACAACAACTGACCCAGGACCTGGGGAACAATGTCCTCACTCAACACACAAGCCAATTCAATCCAATGCCATGCAGAGCCATTGGGCAAGGAAAAGAGAAAATAAGGTGGGGGAGTTAAAGGTCGATATCCCACCCTCCTACAACCTGAGGAGTGGTCTAGGGACAGACAGATCTATGTTCCGTTCCTTAGTGACCATTGACATAGTGAAAACCTGCTGACAAAGACAACTAAGGAGCCGGTAAGGAGAGAGAGGTCAGTTTCATATAGGAAGTACTGTTGCAGACAGTCTTCTTTTGTGATCGGTGAAGCAGAGGGGAAAAAGAGTGGTGCGCTATGGTGGCGCTGCTGTGTGCTAAAATAAATAATCTGACCGTTCTTTCTTTACAGGGTCCTTGTTGAATCTGAAGACTGGGCGAGTTAAGGCTGTGAAAATGAACATGCGATAGTGACAGTGTGGCTCCAGAGGTTGCCGTGGTGACAGTGTCCAAGTCAGAGTCCAAACTGTCAAGACTAACAGGAGTGGATCAACAATACTCAGATCCAGAATGGTGGGGCAAATTGTGAGTCTATTTCAACCATGCTCGCTCTCCCTTCTACCCCTGCTCACTTTCCCTTCTCCCCACTCCCTCCTTTCACCCTCTCTTGAAGTGCCTAGTGTGGAGACGGGCGGTCAATGGGAGCAACTCAGGAGCACTCTTCTCCAATGCGCTGGCATGAGCGGCCCACCTTGCGGTCCAGCTTCACCATCTTGAGGACGGCCTCCTCGCGCCCACGCCCCAGGTGGTCGAACAGGCAGTCGTGCTGCTCAGGTAGACGGTGCAGCATGCAGAACACGTAGCCTAAGAGAGGAAGAAAGACAGAAGGAGAACAATGTTAAAATGACTGAAGTCGCAGTTAGGAGACATGAAAACTAAGGGCAGATGTGTTTGTCGTTCCCATGCAGTACTTACCGCAGCGACAGGAGCCCAGTTCCTGCTGTACCAGCTCCAGTTTGGTTTGGCAGCGATAGCAGCGCCGGCGGTTTTTCTGCTTGGGTCCTGGGCTAGGCTCCTCGCTAACCGCCTCCCCCTCCTCAGAGTCCCCCCGTGCCCGTTTCTCCGGTGACGCCTCGCTCTCCAGCCCTGAAGCTGAAAGAACAGAAGGTTACACGTGTCAGAGTCCGACGTACAGTTTTGCACAAACACAGGGAGCAGGAGCAAGGCTGTACCTGATTCGCAAGGACGTTTTTGGGGCGTACAGAGGGTACCTTGGGCTGTTTCTGTGCATGATAATAGTTCTGTGGAGAGAGAAAAAAAAAAGGAAAAAAAAAGTGTAAGACAGGAAACATTCCTCATTGATCAAGAGCCCAGATGTGTCACCTAGACCAAGAAGCAGGGAATTAGATACAGCTTTGAAGACAAAACAATCTTGAATGTAAGACCTTGTGGCAATGTTATGTAATAAGATAAGCTCAAGTAACTTCAACATCCATATAAAAATCCTGACATGCCAAGTCTCTGTTTATATCAACATACAACAACACAAGATACTGCAGTTGGTTTAAAACTGGGAACCTTAAATGAAATCCTGGGAGAAGCAAGCAGATCTTAAGATGGTCAGTACAACTATGTTGCCCCACTATGCGTCCTATCTAGGCCAGGCTGAGTGCATGCATTGCCAGTAGAGTAAGACACACACAGAACCACTCCTCCAGAGGCAGAAATAGAAGTAAGCTGTCAGTCCAACCTGACAGACCTCTGCCAACACAGATCATGAAATACACACTGAGTGTACAAAACATTAAGAACACCGGCTCTTTCCATGACAGACACCGGGTGAAAGCTATGATCCCTTATTGAAGTCACATGTTAAGTCTACGTCAAGCAATGTAGATGAAGGAGAGGAGACCGGTTAAAGAAAGATTTTTAAGCAGAGACATGGATTGTTTGTGTGCCATTCAGAGGGTGAACGGACAAGACAAAATGTTTAAGTGCCTTTGGACTGGGTATGGTAGGTGCCAGGTGCACTGATTTGTGTCAAGAACTGCAAAGCTGCTGGGTGGAGGTTTCCACCCTTAACAGTTTCCAGTGTGTATCAAGAATGGTCCACCACCTAAAGGACATCCAGAGAACTTAACTGTGGGAAGCATTGGAGTCAACATGGGCCAGCATCCCAGTGGAACTCTTTAGACACCTTGTAGTCCATGCCCAACAAATTGAGGTTGTTCAGAGGGCAAACTCAATATTAGGAGGGTGTTCCTAATGTTTTGTACACTAAGTGTACATTGAAAGCAGGTGCTTCCACACGTGTGGTTACTGAGTTCATTTTGGGATGCTAATTTCTTAATTGTTTTTATTTTACCAGATAAGTTGACAGAACACATTTTCATTTACAGCAATAACCTGGGGAATAGCTACCAGGGAGAGGGGGCAAAGGAGTCAATTGGAAGCTGGGGATGATTAGGTGGCCATGATGGTATGAGGGCTAAATTGGGAATTTAGCCAGGACACCCGGGTTAACACTCTTACGATAGGTGCCATGTTCCGGGATTCATCCAATGGCATTCATTTTATTTAACTAGGCAAGTCAGTTAAGAACAAATTCTTATTTACAATGACAGCCTACACCATCAAACCCTAACACTGTGCCAATTCTGCGCTGCCCTATGGGACTCCCAATCACAGCCAGCTGCGATAAAGCCTGGAATTGAACCAGGGTCTGTAGTGAATGCCTCCAGCACTGAGATGCAGTGCCTTAGACCGCTGCACCACTCAGGAGTATACCACCTGTCATTGATGTTAGCGGTAAATATATACTTGTGTATTGATTTTAAAGAAAGGCACTGATGTTTATGGTTAGGTACACAGTGCAACGACAGTGCTTTTTTTCACAAATGTGCTTGTAAAATCATCACCCATTTGGCGAAGTAGGCTGTAATTCGATGAGAAATTAACAGGCACCACATTGATTATATGCAACACAGGACAAGCTAGATAAACTAGTCATATCAACCATGTGTAGTTAACTGGTGATTATGTTAAGATTGATAGTTTTTTTTATAAGATATCTAGCTAGCTAGCTAGCATTAAACCTAGCTAGCTACCTACCTTTTGCTTCTTGCTGCACTCGCATAACAGGTAGTCAGCCTGCCACGCAGTCTCCTCGTGGAGTGCAATCTAATCAGCCACAATCTGTGTCTAAAAATGCAGATTATGAAAACTTGAAATCGGCCCCAATTAAATCGGTCGACCTCTAGTACGTACATATTCCAACCAGAAGTCATGGATTACAAGCAACATCTGCAATGAGCTAAAGACTAGAGCTGCCACTCTCAAGGAGTGGGACACTAATCCGGATGCTTAAAAGAAATCCCGCTATGCCCTCAGAAGAACCATCAAGCAGGCAGTGTCAATACAGGACTAAGATTGAATCCTACTACACCGGCTCGTCAGATGTGGCAGGGCTAGCAAACTATTACGGACTACCAAGTGAAACCCAGCCGCGAGCTGCCCAGTGACACGAGCCTACCAGATGAGCTAAATTCCTTTTATGCTCGCTTCAAGGCAAGCAACACTGAAGCATGCATGAGAGCATGAGATGTTCTGGATGACTGATCACGCTCTCCCTAGCCCATGAGAGCAAGACCTTTAAACAGGCCAGCATTCACAAAGCCGCGGGGGCCAGATGGATTACCAGGACGTGTACTCTATGCATGCGTAGACCAACTGGCAAGTGTCTTCACTGACATTTAACTTCTCCCTGACCGAGTCTAATACCTACACGATTCAAACAGACCACCATAGTCCCTGTGCCCAAGAAAGTGAAAGTAACCTGCGTAAATGACTACAGCCGTGTAGCACCCACGTCCGGTAGCCATGAAGTGCTTTGAAAGGCTGGTCATGGCTCATATCAACACCATCATCCCGGAAACCCTAGACTAGAGGTTGACGGATTAAATCAGGCCCGATTTCAAGTTCTTAACAATTGGTAATCAGCATTTTTGGATGCCAATTATGTTGCAATCCACGAGAAGACTGTGGCAGGCTGACCACATGTTACATGAGTGCAGCAAGGAGCCACGGTAGGTTTATAGTTTTTTTTGTATATCCGAAACATACAATATACTTGCACTGAAGCCGCTCAACAACTACATCATACCAGTCATCCAACAGATTCCCATTCAAAGCGACACACAGAAGCATCCAGAGTCAATGCCCTGCTCAAGGGCACGTTGACGAATCTACCACCAGGCCAAAAAATGTGAACCCGAACCCTCCAAGATCTCCCTCCCTGCTCTCCCAAAAGCTGTCACTCAACCATTTGACGTCCCTCCCACAGCCCCCCCCCCCCCCCCCCCCCCAAAAAAAGCACCAACAACCAAGAGAATGAACTAAAGAGAAAAGGAAAAGGTTGCTAGCTAGCATTAAACTTATCTTATGAAAAACAATCACATAATCACTAGTTAACTACACATGGTTGATATTAGGTTAAGTAGCTTGTCTTGCGTTGCATATAATCAATGCAGTGCCTGTTAATTTATCATTGAATCAGCCTACTTCGCCAAACAGGTGATGATTTAACAAAAGCGCATTGCCGAAAAAAACACTATTGTTGCACCAATGTACCTAACCATGAACATCAATCCCTTCCTTAAAATCAATACACAAATATATATATTTTTTAACTTGCATATTTAGTTAAAAGAAATTCATGTTAGCAGGCAATATTA
The DNA here is from genome assembly GCF_013265735.2 of Oncorhynchus mykiss. Classification (NCBI taxonomy): domain Eukaryota; kingdom Metazoa; phylum Chordata; class Actinopteri; order Salmoniformes; family Salmonidae; genus Oncorhynchus; species Oncorhynchus mykiss. The sequence continues at coordinate 33,557,601 of NC_048568.1, forward strand.
ACTTGGGAATTTGTGTCATTTCTCTTGCGTCCATTGCACGCAGAGTCAGGGTATATGCAGCAGTTTGGGCCACCTGGCTCGTTGCGAACTGTGTGAAGACCATTTCTTCCTTACAAAGGCCGTAATTAATTTGCCAGAATTTTACATAATTATGACATAACATTGAAGGCTGTGCAATGTAACAGCAAGATTTGATAAAATACGGAATGGTTACGCATTTCACTGAAAGAATCAACGTTTTGTTTTCGAAATGATAGTTTCTGGATTTGACCATATTAATGACCTAAGGCTCGTATTTCCGTGTGTTTATTATAATTAAGTCTGATTTGATAGAGCAGTCTGACTGCGGGGTGGTAGGCATCAGCATGCTCGCAAGCATTCATTCAAACAGCATTGCGTTTGCCAGAAGCTCTTTGTAATGCTTGAAGCACAGCGCTGTTTATGACTTCAAGCCTATCAACTCCCGAGATTAGGCTGGCAATACTAAAGTGCCTATTAGAACATCCAATAGTCAAAGGTATAGGAAATACAAATGGTATAGAGAAATAGTCTATGCGTCGTAATTCCTATAATAACTACAACCTAAAACTTCTTACCTGGGAATATTGAAGACTCACGTTAAAAGGAACCACCAGCTTTCATATGGTCTCATGTTCTGAGCAAGGAACCTAAACAATAGCTTTTTACAGGGTACATATTGCACTTTTACTTTCTTCTTCAACACCGTTTTTGCATTATTTAAACCAAAATGATTTTATTTATCTATTATATTAAGTAAAAACAAGTGTTCATTGAGTATTGATGTAATTGTCATTACAAAAAAATATTTAAAAAAAGGCGATTAAATCGGTATCAGCTATTTTTGGTCCTCCAATAAATCGGTATTGGTGTTAAAAACATAATCCGTTGACCTCTATCCTAGACCTACTCCAATTCACATACCGCTCCAACAGATCACGCAATCTCAATCGCACTCAACACTGCCCTTTCCCACCTGGACAAAAGGAACACCTATGTGAGAATGCTATTCATTGACTACAGCTCGGCATTCAACACCATAGTGCCCGCAAAGGTAATCACTACGCTAAGGACCCTGGGACTAAACACCTCCCTCTGCCATTGGATCCTGGACTTCCTGACGGGTCACCCCTAGGTGTTAAGGGTAGGCAACAACACATCTGCCACGCTGATCCTCAACACTGGGGCCCCTCAGGGGTACGTGCTTAGTCCCCTCCTGTACTCCATTCACCCACGACTGCATGGCCCAGCACAACTTCAACACCATCATCAAGTTTGCTGACGACCCAACAGTGGTAGGCCTGATCACCGAAAAGAGCCTATAGGGAGGTCAGAGGCCTGGCAGTGTGGTGCCAGGGCAACAACCTCTCCCTCAATGCGAACAAGACAAAGAAGCCAATCGTGGTCTACAGGAAAAGGAGGGAAACTGCTTGGCATCGACCGTAGAGCTCTACAGAGGGTAGTACAAACGGAGAGGTATATCACTGTGCTTCCTGCCATCTAGGACCTATATACTAGGCAGTGTCAGAGGAAGGCCCAAAGTAATTGCCAAAGACTCCAATCATCCAAGTCAGACTGTTCTCTCTGCTACTGCACCACAAGTGGTACCGGAGAACCAGGTCTAGGTCCAAAAGGCTCCTTAACAACTTCTACCCACAAGCCTGCTGAACAATGAATCAAATGGCCACCCAGATGGCCACTGTTTACATTGACACCCACCTCATAACACCCAAGCCAGCAGTAGGATGCAGGGTGGTGTCATGCATAAAAATGGTCAGTTGACCATTATCTTGGCTAGCATGGCTAGAAGAGATCTCAGTGACTTTGAAAGAGATTTAAAACAGGGCATAGGGGGTTTGAAGGGTGGGTGTGTGTGTCTGTCTCCTCAATTTAAGTATTTAAATAAGTTAATATAAAATACTATTCAAAACTCTAAATAAATGTTTCCAAATATCCCTAGGACCAAACAGACCTAGGTTCAAATCTGAGTATTTAAAAATACACTTAAGTATTTCCTAATAAATTTCCAAATATTCAACTACTTGCATTTTCAAATAAAAAGAATATTAAAATACTTCCTTCAAAATGTGAACGTATTGAAATACCATAAATAGTATTTGAACCCAGGTCAGATTGAATGACTGAAAATGAACTCAGCTATAGTAATTCATTCAAAGGTTCCAGAAAGTGCAACATCTCAAAACTAAGTTGTGGACCCTTCATCTTACCGTCCTGTGTATTGGATAACATGGGGACAGGGTCTTCGGTTGATGCAGATGGCTGCTCGGAGTTAGTGAGTGGCGACGACAATAGGGATTGGCTACTTTTGCTGCTGCTACTACTCATCTCGCTATTGAAGACAGCCGATTGGGTACTCCCAGTGCTCGGGCTGGGTTTTGGGGCACAGTCCTCATCTGTCTGCTTCTTCTCGATATCTGAAAGAGATTAAATATAATGCTTTTTAGAGCCCCAAAGCACCACATACGTCAGCTCTTGACAGACCAGCTGCTTCAATACATCAACACCATCATGCTGGAAACCCTAGACCCACTCCAATTCGCATACAGATGACACAATCAAACTCCACACCTCCCTTTCCCACCAGGACAAAAGGAACACCTATGCGAGAATGCTGTTCATTGACTACAGCTCAGCGTTCAACACCATAGTGCCCATGAAGCGCATCACTAAGCTAAGGACCCTGGGACTAAACACCTCCCACTGCAACTGAATCCTGGACTTCCTGGTTGGCTGCCCCCCAGGGGGTAAGGGTAGGCAACAACACCTGCCATGCTGATCCTCAATACTGGGGCCACTCAGGGGTGTGTGCTTAGACCCCTCTTGTACTCCCTGTTCACCCACAACTGCATGGCCAAGCACAACTCCAACACCATCAAGTTTGCTGATGACAAACTCCGTTTGTACTACAGTAATCAGCCTGATTACTGACAGCGATGAGACAGCCTATAGGGAGGTCAGAGACCTGGCAGTGTGGTGCCAGGACAACAACCTCTCAATGTGAGCAAGACAAAGGAGATGATCATGGACTATAGGAAAAGGAGGGCCGAACAGGCCCCCCATTAACATCGACAGGGATTAAGTGGAACGGGTTTGAGAGCTTAAAGTTCCTTGGTGTCCACATCACCAACAAACTATCATGGTCCAAACACACCAAGACTGTCGTGAAGAGGGTACAACACCACCTTTCCCCCCCTCAGGAGACTGAAAAGATTTGGCATGGGTCCCCAAATCCTCAAAGTTCTACAGCTGCACCATCAAGAGCATCCTGACCGGTTGCGTCGCCGCCTGGTATGGCAACTGCTCGGCATCTGACCGTAAGGCGCTCCAGAGGGTAGTGCGTACAGCTCAGAACATCACTGGGACCAAGCTTCCTGCCATCCAGGATATATATACTAGGCGGTGTAAGAGGAAGGACCAAAGTAATTGTCAAAGAGTCCAGTCACCCAAGTCAGACTGCTCTCTGCTACCGCACAGCAAGCGCTACCAGAACGCCAAGTCTAGGACCAAAAGGCTCCTTGACAGCTTCTACCCCGAAGCCATAAGACTGCTGATCAATTAATCAAAATGGCCACCCCCTCGTTTTATACACTACAGCTACTCGTTTATTATCTATGCAGTCACTTGACAAATTACCTCGACTAACCTGTACCCATTGTATATAGCCTCGTATTTGTTAAGTAATGTTAATGTGTTAACTTCTAGATTTTATTAAATTGTTTTACTTTAGTTTATTTAGTAAATATTTTCTTAGCTTTATTTCTTGAACTGCATTGTTAGTTAAAGGCTTGTAAGTAAGCATTTCACATTAAGGTCTAAACCAGTTGTATTCAGCACGTGACAAAACATTTGATTTGGCACACAAACATACATGTCGGGGCATGCATCACCACCCCCAAGACACCAATCATAAACTCAGATGGAATGGCTCAGAATGACCGTGTTTTAGGCTACCAGAGTCTATCCATCAACTCCCCATACCATAACAGCACAAGCTCAAAAAGCAGCTGGGTCATATCTTAATCCTCCATAGAACTCATTTCTGCTGTTGCTGTGCTCTTGTGTATCAAATATATTCTAAGCAATGCTGCCCCTTTAGGTACCGTCTTCACCGAGCTCACTCGTTTCCATGGACACTGCCAGAGTTCCAGCATACTTTCTCTCTTCCACGCCTCCCAAAAAGGACTACCGAAGCCAGTCACAAAACTTCAGTCAAAATCTCAATTTTAGAGCTGCAATCATTTACCACAGCAGGCTTGGGAGTCAACACCCTGACATACAGGCATGATATCAGACCTGGGTGAATATTTTCCCTGACACCCATCTTACTCATTCTTGAGAGATCACTATTATGCCAGTAAGAAATCCATCTGGAAATAGGTTTTTGGCCCTTTCTGGATTCTGAAAATAGCCTAATGTTTTTTTACAGCATGCCTATGGAATATTTCATAGGGATTTTTATACCATAAGGGGAAACACTTTACTTCTACAAAATATGTCTAACGAACTAAGTTGGCTAATCGAAAGTGTTAGAAACAGCAGAGACCCCCTCCTGATGTCTCAGGTACACACAGAGCTCTGCCACATAACAGAAACCCATTGTCCACACATATGGGAAGGCTTACCAGCAAAACATTTTGAGCAGAGGTTCATGGTTTTACTGGACCTGGGGAGAGATAAAAATTGTAAAAAAAATCAGTCACAGAAAGATGGTACCAAGCCCACTAAACAATTTGTCAACGCAATCTGCCCCTCTTATTTGCAGCTAAACAACATAAAAACATGCATGACTATTTCAATTCCTCTCAGGACACTCAAACATGAGCTATGTTTTGTACCCAGACAGTCTTATAGACCTACGAGGTTGCCATAGCTACAGAGTGAGTGAAAATAAGCTGATGGCAGGGGTGACAGATGACAGAAAGTCATGGCAGGGAAGAAGAGAAGGGGGAAACAAACAAAGGCTATGGGGGAGGGGAATGTAAAGGGCGTCACAAATCGTTCAAAATGGAAGGAGCACAAAATACAGTGGATCTTTTTTACAGCAACAAATGAGTGACAGGTAGACCAACATCCCTTTGATCTTATCCCTCATTGGTTAAGAAGCTAATCAGTCCAGGCTAAGCAGATGTGTGGAGAGGCCATCCTGACAGGCTTTGACTTTTAGGACAACTGACCAACCTGGCCAGTGAGGGGTCATTATTGACTGGAGTAGGCTAGTTAACTCAACATGGATAGGCCCAACAACTACACAAGATCGTTGTGGATCAATCACATTTTTGCAATACTGTATACATTACAAGATGTTTTGGTCAGAAATAGGCTAGACAAAATCTAGGCATATATAGAAAACCAAACATCAAAGCAGGCAGGTTCTCTCCTCTCACAATCCTAATCATGTAGAATAAGTCCAACTCAACACATGGCAGACTAAACTCCATGACACATGCATGCAAACAAACCAAACCCTTCCATGTAATATCAAAAACATGTTCAACCCAACAAAAAAATACATCTCCCACTAAACATGCAACATTTTCTCAGGCTTTCCTTTGAATCCCTCCCTCAATGACATCATGTTTCCAGAGGTTGGCTAATGGTTGTTCTCATTCTGGACATCTCTGACACTCACAATGCTGGGACGTTTCTGTTTAGGGCTCTGTGATCACTGTCAATATGGGAGAGGCTGGGAAGGTATTCAGCCCATTGTACCCTTTGGAGGGAACGTGACCAATGCAGTGTTCCAATTGACTTAGGATACATTTAGAACTCATCCTACCATGACTTTAACAGCAATTTCCCCACGTACATCACGTGTCATTCAGCGGCAGTGTCTAAGCCTATACCTAGAAAAGCCTCCATCATAGAAGTGAGTTATGACCAGCCCCATGCTAGCTTAATCCTTGAATCCTTTCACTACATTGAAGACTTGTCTGCCTACCCACTTTCAGTTTACGCATTATAACCGAATGCCTCGTCTTCCTACGGGCTTCCGCTGAGCTAACATGATGAAAACATAATCAGTCTAGAATGGTCTGTCCAATGGACAGTGTCCATAGAAATCTATGGGCCTGTCATTATCAAAGACTGTCCTTTGCACTCAGTCAGTCACAATTTTATGCACCAGGTAAGAACTGACCAAAAACAGAAAGGCGCTGCAAATTCATCCCGGATTTCTTGAAACTAGCCAACTTCTAAATGCAAAGCCTATATCCTGCAGTGTTGAGATAGACACCCCTCCCAATGTTTAATGAGGCATACTCAACAGCAATACTCAAACTGAACAGGATGTGTTCATGGCTCTGGATGTAAGCAGACATACTCTAAAAAGAGATAGCCCTTCCCTTGTGTGTTAAGCCTACAAGGAAATAACGCCTGAGAGGCCTTCAGAGGGGAAAACTGACAAGCTTCAGACACCTCAAACCGGGTGTGGACTGCAGGAGCAGTAAACAGGCTGCCGATTGCGTCACCTGACGTTGACAGATGTGAGTAATTCAGTTTGCTCACATGTAGCCTAAGCAAAGTTGCCAACAACCGGATGTTCCGGTTCAGGGATACAACCATTTTCAACCTAGCTTCCTTTTCCGCTGAAAAACAGCAGACCACTAGGCTACCTGCCCTGAAGAGCATCAGTGTGACTAGTAGAGTGCATGGGCCGAAAGAGATGGGCAGGGTTTTGGTAATAAAATTCCCCATCATTGCACATACAGGATTGACTGCCCAGTTCAAACAAATCAACAATTATTTTTTTTTTATTCCTAGCATTGCCTATAATCTTTGCTTGGTCCCTCTATTTCACAAAGGAGACTGGAATGTGAGGGAGGAACGTGCTGTAACTCGATGATTGTGTTTACACTGTAATGACAGTCGGGAGAACATTGGATAAAGTGTCCAACGTTTCATCTTCAGTTAGGATATCACAGCTATATGACTGGCTACATTTCCATTTAAGGAGACATAGCTAAACGAACGAGACCGAATAATAACCTAGACCACGTCAGATTCTAACCAGAAAACGTAAAACATTCAAAACCACAGTTGTAAAGTCCTGCTCTGGAGATTTCACGCTTTGATAGAACTACACTCACGGACAGAGGGGAGATGTATAAAACCATTCAGATCAGTTGTTTAGCTAGCTCAGATATCAACTTATCCCCAACCCCCACCCGATCTGCCCAACAGAACAACAATGGATTTAGTCTAGGCGACATTAATTACCATCCCCACATTAACCCATCTCCACAACAAATAACGAGATCTTACCCCCAAAATCCACAGGGACACCGAGTTGGTAAAGGTTTGCTGCGCTCACTACCAGTATCCCCCATGTCTTCAATAAAATGATGGTACGCAAGGCTGGGGAGGAGACAGGGGCCTTGTCTTTGTCAAGGATCTTCAGCCAACTCAAATATATGATATCCGCTTCTATAAATAGTCCTCGGTCAATTTGGACAAAGAAGGTGGATGGCTTTGCCGACACGAGCGGCCACAGGGATCCGAATAGTCATAAAGGGCTCAGTTTGGATTAATTGAGCATTCAAGTGTCCACACCGGACTCAACGTAATCAGCTGGCGCTCGGCTACTACGAATAGCCAGAGGGGGTGTCAGTGCTTTATCCAACCTGTAACATGAACCACACAAATTCAACATTACAATAAATATTTCCAACAATCTCAATATTATCACACGTATTCGACACAGCGTATAAACAGTTACCTCGTTATCATTCCACTATAATACACCGTGTGCTGTGTCCCTCTCCGTGGGACCACCCTATTTATCTTGCCTGTGGGGGCAGTCTGGCCTCAAAGACGATACGTATTATACAGCGGGCCGACATGTACAAAGTAATCAGATCAGGAAACTACGGGTACCTGACCCTCATTATGGCTCACATTTAGAATAAAACGTGCACTGTGCCCTATCAATAGAATCAAAATGGCGTGCTTTGAACACAATCCCCAGTGTTTCAGATTCATGCGTAACGAGGGCAATGAACTATATAGGAACCAACTGGGACGAGAGGCATTATGGTCATTATGGGGGGGGGGGGATAACGAATGTATGCTCGCCGACACAGAAGCAACTATTTACATTTATGCATTTTAAACACACGTAATATAAAACAGTTTATTTATTTCACGGTTTAAATTGAACAATAAGTATTACGAAGTGCGATATTTAATATGTTCCAACCCCCTTGGTCTGTTTGGGACAACCCAAAACATCGATCAGCTTTGAAGCAGGAGGATCACAAAATCAATTCCACGTCAGAGTAGTAATTACACAACACATATTATTCGAAGTATATAAAAAAATATATTGTGAAAGTTGTAAATGCAGTGCTTGAAATGCATTCTTCAGAGAAAGTGTTGGAATCTATTCCCCCCAATGACGTGTGTGTGTATATATAAATACGGGATGGGAAACTAGTCCTCTGGGCCTGATTGGCGACAAACTTTTACTCCCAGGTAACACACCGGACTCCAATAATCAACTAATCATGGTCTTCAGTTTAGAACATACTTAGTTTAATCAGGTGTGTTAGCAATAAGGCTGGAGAAAATGTGTGACACCAATCAAGTCCCAGAAAACTGGAATTTCCCATCCCTGATATAAATAATTGATTCCCTCCCAGTTGTAGTCTAACGCAGTGGTTGTCAAACCTCTCCTTGGGGATCCCAGCCTTTCCATACGTTCGATCTATTCCACAGCTAGCACAACTGATTCAATTTGCCACCTAATCATCATGCTCTTGACTAGGCCAATCAGATGAGCTAGTTCAGGTCTGCAACTAAATTGTGAAACCTCTTGGGGTCCCTGAGGAGAGGTTTGAGAAACACTGGTCTAACTCCTCCCTTAAGAGAGTTGGACAGCTTTCTGATTATATTAGTGTCGTGTAAAACATGTCAAAAAACAAAGACATACATGAGTCACGATGACAAGTTTAATACAGCATTGTTTAAAAGCTTGATTGCCTGCTGGTAGGGTGTCATGAGGATGGATGTCCAAGGCTGCATTCAACACCTGTATTAATCAGCAATGTTAAAAACATTTGGTCTTTCAAGTTTGAGGGTTGCTAACGCTAAGTACTGCAAAATAAGTCGTAGGACATAATGCCGTTTCCATACATTTTTCCATACGCAATATTTGAAAAAAAAAATTTCTTGGTGCCCACTACAGTAGTGCAAACTTTTTTTACTTTACAAATCAATCACCATTATTTGAACAGTGAAACATTGAGACCTTTCTGCTGAATTTCTATCAACATCTACAAAAGAGACCTCTTTTGAAAAGAAATACCACTATGGTAATGGCAGTGATATAGAATAACACACAAGCAACCGACAGTAATGACGTTATTATTCTAAGAAAATACAACAAAATGCAATCAAAACTATTCAGGAACGAGAACGGAAAATATAGATATGAGAAAGGTAATCTGCTTTCTACTAACAGTAATTTACTTTAAGTCAATGTTCATCCATTGTGCAATAGCAGTATTGTGAAAATATCAAAAAGATTGGTCAAATTTACATGAAAGCTACAAAAATAGCAAAGGAGATGGAAGAGGAAAGAGCCATATTAAGAGCTAGGAAACTAAAGAGGGAAAATGTGAGGGAGGATAGGAAGCATAGCATTGATAAATCGTTGAGCCAAAATAAAACTACACAAACAAAATCATTGACAAGTGAGCAGTAAACACAAGCAGCAATTGAAATGTTAATCAAAAGGTCAGGATAATAAAATGACAAAAACAAATCCATTAATGGAAATAGCGATTACCCGCACTGTACAGTTCTCCTGTGTTAGTAGACCTAGACAACTTTCTTACAGTAAATATGGGGAACAATAAAGTGACAAATATAGTTAGACTCTGCAAATAAACCATAAATATTGCTTAGGAATATACCAAACAATTTGAACCAAGACATTGAAGTGCTGCTCAGCCATACTACTGTAAGCCAAGACAGTAATAGTCTTTTAGCCCAAGGGGGGTGAAGCGAATGAATTCAGCAAATAAAAACCATAGGTAAACATGATAATTCTAGTTAACCAACAAGTGCAAATAAACTACTTAAAAAGCATAGAAATTATGACAAATGTAAAAACTTGTTCCAATTGTGATTGTTCATTTTTTTAAATGAGAAGAAAAACATTAATGTGATATTATTTCCAACATCACTGCTGTATTCCATTGGTTAATCTGTACTGCAGTACTGCTTACACCTCCACTGTCTGGATAGCACCTGGCCCATAGGCTTTGAAAGGTTCTAATTGAGTTCCCTTAAACTGGCTGCAAATTTTAGCCAATATCTTCATGGAAAATGCATGGACAAATTTACTCCATAGCCTTTTTTCCCCAACATTGCCTATAATTTCAGACAGGGAGGACTGTATGAGCGCCCTAAAAACATGTTCATCATTGCAATAGAAGCCAATCTTTTATCAAAATGGATAGTATGCTTAGCAGCATTTTAGCAGTGCATCCTGTGTGATAGATAAAGGTTGTGCAAAATGGTGGCCTTGAGGGTTTCTCCTTTTCTCTCAGAGGTGGGGTTGTGAGGAGGTGGAGGATGAGGAGGGCAGGGAGGGGAGCAGGCTGTGGGTACGGGAGGGCCGAACAGGTCTGGGGTTCTGGGATGTGGAACTGGACTCCTGCCCAGGACTGCCCTCTTTCACCTCCGCGTCAGACTGGGCAGGACACTCAAAGTGGACACAATGGAACACCTGAAAAACAAAGCCAAACAGAGAATGAGGCTATAAACACAAAGGGTATAAACACAAAAATGACAGCAGATAAAAAAAAATGGCATATTCGCAATCCTCTCACCTCGTTTGCGGAGTTGTGAGTTCCTACGATGCGGATAAAAGAGGCAGACTGCTTGTCGAATTTGAGTGTCTGCCACGACCTATTGGAAGAAAAACAAGACTTAAAAGATCTCAAAATTTGATTTGTACAAAGATTATCTGAAGAGTATGGGAAAGGGAGACTGGGAGTCTTACCGACATGGCACCTTGGTGCGGTCCACCACCTTTGTCCACTCCTGCTGATTGGTGGAGACCTCAATGTAGTAACTGTAGGATCGCTCATCACAGTCCCACAGCAGTAGTCTGTCCAGATGGAAGAAAACAAAACAAAAAATGTATCAACTGTGCAGACAGATACAAAAACTCAGCAACAGTTAAAGCGCACACACAAATAAAAACACGTGTACGTACACACACACACACACACACCTTAAGGAGCCTATAGAGTAAGGCTGAGCCAGTTGGATGACGATGGCCCCAGAGCCCAGCTGGTGACAGGTGTAGCCAGAGTCCCAGTCGTAGTTGCGGGTGTCCCCGTTGAGCAGGGCGTTTCTGCTCCGACTCACCCCCTCGATGACACTGGAACAGGCCGCGATGGTAGCCACGTTCTCATTGGGGACTGCAGACATGAAAGTGATGGGAGAGAAAGAGAGAATTGGGCGAGAGAAGTTTTGAAATATTTATTAGCAATTTAAATATGTATAAATGTAGTCTAAAATGTTGATCAATGTATTTTCTAAATCATATACAGTGCATTCATTCAGTATTCAGACCCCCTGACTTTCACACTTGGTTACGTTATTCTTATTCTAAAATGGATTCATTAGTCCCCCCCAGTCTACACACAATACCCTGTAATGACAAAGCAAAAACAAATTTAGAAATTTCAGCAAATGTATTTATTTTTTTAAATAAAAAAAATGAATATTCAGACACTTTACTCAGTACTTTGTTGAAGCACCTCCGGCAGAGACTCCCCCGCGAGTCTTCTTGGGTATGACGCAACAAGCTTTGCACACCTGTATTTGGGGAGTTTCTCCCATTCTTCTCTGCAAATCCTCTTACATGCTGACCAGACCGGACACGTCGCGTGCATCGCAAAATAAATGTAGAAATCCATGTTATTCAATTATTGTGTGCGCCAACGAGCTTCTGCGATGCCAAGGGCTAAAATAGAACTCCTTTCTATTTCTGACGCAGATCACGCTTAAAGTCCTGCCTCTCCCATCTCCTCATTGGTTTATAGAAGCAGGTACCCACGTGCCATCTCCTCATTGGTTATACCCACGTGGGTGATTGAAAGACAAACTGTTTTCCCGGTCGTCGTGGTAATACTATGAAAGTTTAGATGCCGATCACCAAATAAGTTCAAAGATGAAAAAGCCTGGAAGGAGGAGAGATGACTGGAAACGATTCGGTTGGCCGTTTTATGTGTGGATTAATTGTCGGAGTAGAGGTCCTTGTGCATTTCAGGTAAAATAACAACTCAATGTTTATATCCCAGGACAAATTAGCTAGCAACAGCAAGCTAGCTAAATAGGACAAATGAACCTTAGCTAGCAAGTGCAAACTAGCTAGCTAAATATCCATACATGTTTAATGCTTTTCGACCTGGCCCCAAATTAATGTCATTGGTTCAGAGTTTGTTTTGATATTTTAACCTGTGTGTCGATCGCGTTTGGTGTAGGGGGATAAAACAAATTTATGCACGATAGCGCACGATGGCGCAGGCGCGCAGCCGGTTTGGGTTCCGTGTTAGACTCTGTCCCCAAAGCCACTCCTGTGTTGTCTTGGCTGTGTACTTAGGGTTGTTGTCCTGTTGGAAGGTGAACCTTCGCCCCAGTCTGACATCCTGAGCAGGTTTTCATAAAGGATCTTGCTCTACTTTGCTCCATTCATCTTTGCCTCAATCCTAACTAGTCTTCCAGTCAATGTCGCTGAAAAACATCCCCACAGCATGATGCTGCCACCACCATGCTTCACCGTAGTGATGGTGCCAGGTTTGTGCAGTCTTGTGCCTTTCACTGAGGAGTGGCTTCCATCTGGCCACTCTACCATAGAGGCCAGATTGGTGGAGTGCTGCAGAGATGGTTATCCTTCTGGAAGGTTATACCATCTCCACAGAGAAACTCTCGAGCTCTGTCAGAGTGACCATCGGGTTCTTGGTCACCTCCCGGACCAAGGCCCTTCTCCCCTGACTGCTCAGTTTGGCCGGACGGCCAGCTCTAGGAAGAGTCTTAGTGGTTCCAAACTTTTTCCATTTAAGAATGATGGAGGGCACTGTGTCCTTGGGGACCTTCAATGCTGCAGAAATGTTTTGGTACACTTCCCCAGATCTATACCTTGACAATCCTGTCTTGGAGTCTACGGACAATTCCTTCGACCTCATGGCTTGGTTGTTGTTCTGACATGCACTGTCAACTGTGGGACCTTATACATACAGGTGTGTGCCTTTCCAAATCATGTTTAATCAATTTAATTTGCCACAGGTGGACTCCAATCAAGTTGAAGAAACATCTCAAGGATGATCAATGGAAACAAGATGCACCTGAGCTCAATCTCGAGTCTTATAGCAAAGGGTCTGAATCCTTAAGTAAGGGATCTGTTTTTTATTTCTAAATTTACAAAAAAAAAGTAAAAGCCTTTTATTGCTTTGTCATTATGGGGTATTGTGTGTAGATTGCTTGAGGATTTTTATTTATTTAATCAATTTTAGAATAAGCCTGTAATGTAACAAAATGTACAAAAAGTCAAGGGGTCTGAATACTTTCTGAAGGCACTGTATAACACTGGTATACTGGGTGATATTCTTGCCTTACCGAGAAGACCTTTTTCCAGAGTGAATGAGCGGTGTGTGAACATACACTCCAAACTCACTAGATGGAAGACCTTGTTGACAGTGTTATGCGTCCCTACAATGCGCACGTACCTGGGACACAAGGACACAATCACGCCTATGTTGTGGAACCAAAAGTCAAAATTGGTGCCAACCATAAGAAAACCATAGGTAAAGATTTACCTGGCCACACGTGGTGTAAAGAAGAGGTTCTGCCAAGAGCGACACAGATACTTGGAATGGTCTACAACACGCATCCAATCCAGCTCATCCATGGACACTTCAATATAGTAAGAATAAGACCTGCTCAAATACAGAGAGAGGGTGATGGGCCATACATATCGCAGTGACCAAAGGGCAATTCCACAGTAACAGAGTGATACTAGGACTCAGATTTTTCACCAAACAGTGCAGATGCAAAGTTTGGTAACAGAATGACGGCACAAAAAGTACAAACCATCATTCCGTTACCAAACTTTGCATCTGCACTGTTCTTCAAGTCGATGTGTTTTTGTAAAATTTTCTGTGGAGATTATTAAAAGTAGTCATTATGCAAAGTATTGTATGATTTGTTAAACTTCGCAATCATTGGTTTTTGTTTATATTTGACATTTTAGTTATTTAGCAGATGCTCTTTTCCATTTCATACTTTTTCTGTTTGACATACAGCATCACTCTGTTAACGTGGAATTGCCCCAAAGCAATGTTGAAGAGTATCTCTATCTTTATGACAGTAATGTGATATGAACATTACTTCAATATATAAAACACTATGAAAACATTGCTCATCAGTTGAGCGAAACCTTCAGAGAGAAAGGAATGTGCGTGATTGATTACAAGGCAGTAAAACTGATCAAAATCACTGATCTGTAAATCACCTTGCATCCCAAATAACTTCCTTCATAAAGATAAGAGATTGTGCTTTGCTCAAACGGATCCCCTAAAACACACGGGATGTCTCTCTCACCGGCTGTCTCTGTCCCAGAGCAGGATGCGGATATGATTGAGGATGTAGGCCTGGCCCAGCTTAATCTGGAGGCCAGCGCAGCCGTCCTCCTCTATGGGGTGTCTTGAAAAGCCGTGGTCCAAGTCGTAGTTCTGGGTGTCTCCGTCCAGCAGCGCTGACTTCAGCTCTCCCTTCACCACCTGGGCCCCGTACTTCATAGTGGCAATATTCTCTTCTGGGACTGTAACACAAAAGGCATCACATTGAATACATACAGTTGAAGTCAGAAGTTTACATACACCTTAGCCAAATACATTTAAACTCAGTTTTTCACAATTCCTGAAAGAGCTGGTGTAACTGAGTTGTAGGCCTCCTTGCTTGCGCACGCCTTTTCAGTTCTGCCCACAAATTCTCTATTGGATTGAGGTCAGGGCTTGATGATACCTTGACTTTGTCATCCTTAAGTAATTTTACCACAACTTTGGAAGTATGCTTGGGGTCATTGTCCATTTGGAAGACCCATTTGTGACCAAACCTTAACTTCCTGACTGATTTCTTGAGACTTTGCTTCAATATATCCACATAATTTTCCATCCTCATGATGCCATCTATTTTGTGAAGTGCACCAGTCCCTCCTGCAGCAAAGCCCCCCAACAACATGATGCTGCCACCCCTGTGCTTCACGGTTGGGATGGTGTTCTTCGGCTTACAAGCCTCCCCCTTTTTCCTCCAAACATAACGATGGTCATTATGGCCAAACAGTTCTATTTTTGTTTCATCAGACCAGAGAACATTTCTTCAAAAAGTACGATCTTTGTCCCCATGTGCAGTTGAAAACCGTAGTCTGGCATTTTATGGCGGTTATGGAGCAGTGGCTTCTTCCTTGCTGAGTGGCCTTTCAGGTTATGGCGATATAGGACTCGTTTTACTGTGGATAAAAATACTTTTGTACCTGTTTCCTCCAGCATCTTCACAAGGTCCTTTGCTCTTGTTCTGGGATTGATTTGCACTTTTCGCACCAAAGTACATTCATCTCTAGGAGATAGAACGAGTCTCCTTCCTGAGCGGTATGACGGCTGCGTGGTCCCATGGTGTTTATACTTGCGTACTATTGTTTGTACAGATGAACGTGGTACCTTCAGGCATTTGGAAATTGCTACCAAGGATGAACCAGACTTGTGGAGGTTTATTTTTCTGAGGTTTTGGCTGATTTCCCCATGATGACAAGCAAAGAGGCACTGAGTTTGAAGGTAGGCCTTGAAATACATCCACAGGTTCCCCCCCAATTGACTCAAATTATGTCAATTAGCCTATCAGAAAAGTCATTACATCATTTTCTGGAATTTTCGAAGCTGTTTAAAAGGTACAGTCAACTTACTGCATGTAAACTTCTGACCCACTGGAATTGTGATACAGTGAATTATAAATTAACCGACTTGCAAAAACTATAGTTTGTTAACAAGAAATTTGTGGAGTGGTTGAAAAACTAGTTTTAATGACTCCAACCTAAGTCTATTTAAACTTCCGACTTCAACTGTGTGTCTCTCTCACACACACACACACAAAACTATTAGTTGCTGACTACTAGAACAGGACCAGCAGAGACTGAGACCCACTGAGGATGCCGCGGTAGTTGAGGTCCATGTCGCGGCTCTCTGAGCGCATCTTGATGGCGTCCAGCAGGTCGTCTGGGCTGAGAAGTCCCGAGGGACGCACCACGTTTAGCATCTCCATCAGACTCATGAGCGGCAGCCGCACGGCCGACATCACTTCCTGCGTGGCGCCACCCTCGCCGTTCTGCCGGCACCAGCGACACAGCGCCTGGAAGATCTCCTTCTCGCTCGCTGCAAACGAGTCCCTCCGTACCACAGTCAGCAGAGCAGTCTGCACAGAGAGGATAGAAGCAGATTCAGTTAAGACTACTTCTTTTGATTCAGTCATCTGGGTTTTGTTCATTGGGGCACACACAATGAAAATCGTTTGAAAACATTTTGCAACTGATTTTTTATAGCAAGTCCAGGTAGTCCCCTTCCTGTTTCGATCCATGTTCTTCTATTAGATTTTAATGAACGTGAACCTTCCTACTCACCTTGGACAGCGTGAGGAAGCTGTCCGAGGCCAGGACCTCCGGGGCATGCCGATCCATGTAGGCGCAGCATGCTTCACTGAGCACACCCAGACAGTACAGGCTGGCCACATCAAACACCAAACACACGTTGTGCGTGTGCAGGATGGTGCGCAGGAACTCAGAGGTGGAGTCCTCTAGTGGCTGGAGGCCGTAGCGGTGGGCCAGACCCAGGAAGTCCAGCAGCACCTCCTCGCGGGCTGAGCTGAGGCTAGCCCGGCCCGTGTAAAGGTAGTGGAGGAGCATGGAGAAAGCCTCGGCTCGGGTCTCCTCCAGTGTCACCTCCGCCTGCGGCTGGGACTCCTTCATCCCTCCATACAGCAGAGCTCTGGGGAAAAGGTTGTTAGACATTTCATACACTGTTACCTAGTCTTCATTGTACACTATTACCTAAAATAACTTTAAGGTTATATTTAATCGCCAACTGTCCGACAGAGCCAGTCATCTGACATTTCATGGGAAGCCAAAGACCTCATGCATTGCAAAGAAGAACAAGAAAAAAAGCATTCAAACAGGTGTACCTGAAGTAGTGACATCGTGCTGCTAAAATGACCCTATGGGCGGGGAAGCGTTTTTCCTCAACAACGAAGGTGACATCACTGTACTCTTCACCTGGAACCAAGGCGCCCAGCTGCTCTGACAGCAGGTGGATGTGGTCAATCTCTGACACAGAGGCCAGTGGACGCAAAGGATGGCTGTTGTTACTCATTGTGATTTGACTGGAGGTGTCTCACTAACATCTGACACAAGAAGAGAAGAAAACATAGTTTGACAACCTGGAGTGTATTCATTACGCTTCTGTTGCAAAACATTTTGCAACAGAAACAGTTTACTCCAAAATTTGGAAACCGCAAACAATAGTTTATATTTGTCAAATTCAAACCCTTCCATAGAGAATGAGGCCTCAGGTGACCAAAAGACAGTTTTAGCACGGGCAGCACCATTGAGGACTTTCACCATGTTTAAGTAGTCAACTGGTGGCCTGTGATTTTCTATGGGTTAAGGAAGGATCACATGATTCCATCGGGTCATCAGCCAATTGAATCATACTTGTGAGCATTCCATAACTGCAGGTGGCTAAACTTGGACATAACTAGCTGTGTAACGTTATCTACTGTGTAATGCAACAATGATATTGTCCATTTAATAGGTAGTTAGATAATTAAGCAATAAGGTATATGGCCTATATGCTACGGCTAAGGGCTGTTCTTACCCACGACGCACCTCCCTGGATACAGGCCTTACCGTTGGACATTGGCCATATTTCCATCACAAACCCCCGAGGATGCTTTATAGCTATTAATAAACTGGTTACCAACTTAATTATACCAGTAAGTAGTATTTTTTCTGTTCATAGGTACCCATTGGGGCGGCAGGTTAGAGCGTTGGACTAGTAACCGAAAGATTGCATGATCGAATCACCGAGCTGACAAGGTAAACATCCGTCGTTCTGCCCCTGAACAAGGTAGTTAACCTGCTGTTCCTAGGCAGTCATTGAAAATAATAATTTGTTCACAACTGACTTGCCTAGTTAAATAAATTGTATAAAGTCTGATATACTACGGCTTTCAGCCAATACGCATTCAGGGCTAGAACCACATGGTTTATAACCATACATAGATTACACTAATAATCTAGCGAATCAATCAAAACCGTGAGATTAGCTGTATGACGCAGTCAAAGACACAAACGCTTGGGTTTCACTTTCACCTGTGTGACATACCAGCACAATAAGCGTAGCTAGCTATCCCCTTTCGTCCTCCCTTCCACGATAACTATTTCCTGAAGTTCTTTTCCCCTTTATTCAATCAAAATCGTGGGAATTAATGGTAAATTAATAATTTGCAATCGGACTGAAAAAAATCCACCATCACAAACACAAATGGATTGGGTCACAACCCGGATGTTGTTTGGGTGGGAAAAACGGTAATGTTCAAAGAAAAAACAGCGCCCCTTGTGTATAGGAATAGGACAAGCCGTGTACATGCAGGTGGTGAATCTGACACTTGCAAAAATGATCAACAATTTTCAAATGTATTTTAATCCAACAATACAATAGTTTTAAAAGTGTACCACGAGAACAAATTCCTGCAATTCTATACAAGAACAGCAGTGCGGCTTGGCAGGGTCATGTTTTGGAGGACGCATGGCTCTCGACCAGCGATGGGACAAAACTGTAACTACCAATTGGGTATCACGAAATTAGGGAGAAAAAGGGGTTAAAAGTACAACAATAAATATTTATACACTACTGTTCAAAAGTTATGGGTCACTTAGAAATGTCCTTGTTTTTGAAAGAAAAGCACATTATTTGTCCATTAAAATAACATCAAATTGATCAGAAATACAGTGTAGACATTGTTAATGTTGTTGATGACTATTGACGCTGGAAACAGCAGATTTTTTTAATGGAATATCTACATAGGCGTACAGAGGCCCATTATCAGCAACCATCACTCCTGTGTTCCAATGGTATGTTGTGTTAGCTAATCCAAGTTTCTCATTTTAAAAGGCGAATTGATCATTAGAAAACCCTTTTTGCAATTATGTTAGCACCGTTAGACTAGTTGAGTATCTGGAGCATCAGCATTTGTGGGTTCGATTACAGGCTCAAAATGGCCAGAAACAAATAACTTTCTTCTGAAACTTGTCAGTCTATTCTTGTTCTGAGAAATTAAGGCTATTCCATAATTTTGCACGCCCAATTTTTCAGTTTTTGATTTGTTAAAAAAGTTTGAAATATCCAATAAATGTCGTTCCACTTCATGATTGTGTCCCACTTGTTGTTGATTCTTCACAAAAAAATACAGTTTTATATCTTTATGTTTGAAGCCTGAAATGTGGCAAAAGGTCGCAAAGTTCAAGGGGGCCGAATACTTTCGCAAGGCACTGTATATATATATATATATATATATATATATATATATATATATGACCTACTGACGCTATGGTTACTTCTTTTAGCAGCTATGGTTGTCTGCCAGCCTTATTTTCCACAGTCACTCATATTTTACTGAGGAAATGGTGCTGACGAGACAACCTTGGTTATCTGTTTGTGTAAATCCAAGGGGATTACTGCTCCAAATTCTAATGTTCAGCCAAGTAAATAGGCTGAGTGGTCTCGTTGGCTAAACCTTTACAATTTCAATAGAAAGACAGAGGAATTGAAAATACGAGGATGATCCACATCTGTTTATTGCAAATATGTTGACCAGGCTGGGATAATATCAATCTCAGTCAGACCACATTAGGAGCAGTGATTTACCCTGGTCATCTTCATTGTCAGTTTGTCCTTTCCAAACATCTCAAATCAAATGTTATTGGTCACATACACATTTTTACCAGATGTTATTGCGGGTGTTGCGAAATGCTTGTGTTCTTTGCTCCAACAGTGTTGTCTCTTTTTTATATTACGGCTATCTCGTCTTTTGTCTCGAGTGTCCATAGTACTGCGGGAACCTGCATATGATCCCAATCGTAAGCAAAAACTCAATCTTCACTTCTTAATTTCCTCACATAACCCCCTTTGTTACCTTATTCAGTTTCCCTCTTATTTTTATATCACCTCCTTTTTTCCGAACCCAGTCAGTTTGTGCTGGCCCAGTTTTGCCTCCCTATGATGTTAAGGAGAACATGTTGTTTGGGCTCAAAATCTCAATCCAGTATCCATCAGGATCCTGTATGAAGGCCACTCCCTTCATTTTACCTGTGTGGAAAAATACAATGGAATGTTACATTTACAAATTGAGAAAATACAAATGAAACAGCCTGATAAAGATGACTAGTCAACTGTAATATAGTCTATACACAAATTTGTTTTTCTCAGAGACCCTAAACATAAACACAAAATAATGTGAGAGAGGGAAAAGAAGAGGGGAAAAAAATATACCATCATCCGGTTTCTTAACAAATGTTACTCCTTGTTCTTCAAATACTTTGCAGGCTGCATAAACATCAGGTACAGCAATGCCGATGTGCCCTGCATAATAGAGAAAGTGGAGTGGGACAATTTAAATAATGTGGAATTGTCTCATGGTTGAAAAACACAATGGCTGTACCACATTCAAATGTTGAATTAAAAAGATCATATCGTTTTCTCACCAAAACCCCTCGGTTCAGAGTTTCCGTTGTGAAGAGATAATTTTTCATCTGACTCAGAGCCCCAGTTGCTTATAGAGAACAGAGAAAAGAGAAGTGAGAAAAGTCAAGTGAGAAATACAGTATATCATCTTCACCATCATGGTATTGTGACAGGGTAGGAACCATAGTTTCGGTCCATGTTTCCGAGGAGAAAGTAATTAGTGAAGAACATTAAACAGGTATAGAGAGAAATATTGATGGCGTCTTTTCTAGACACCAACTCCGCCATGGTTCTTTGGATAAAGCCTATGAGGAAAATTAATGGAATTTTGGAAGGTTTTTGGATAAATGCCGAAAATAAGGTCCGTGGAGATCTTATACGTTATTTTCTATGAGATTATCTTCATCAGCTAATGTCATTTTTTTGTGAATTTCGAAAAATGTATGTAATACAAAAAAACATGAATCACATGAAGCACCCCTTCTTAAACCTGCTCAGATGAGAGCGTTGTCAAAAATGTTCTATTATAATATAGTCGAGTGACCGCTCTAACAATGGAAATACATGTCCAAAAAGATAGATAGCAGGCTGGAGGAGGCGAGATGGGGTGGGACCATTCTAGCCAGGGCCACCATTCACTCCAGCAGGTAGTCTAGTGGTTAGAGCGTTGGGTCAGTAACTGAAAGGTTGCTGGATCAAATCCCTGAGCTGACAAGGTAAAAAATCTGTTGTTCTGCCCCTGAACAAGGCAGTTAACCCACTGTTCCCGGTAGGCCAGCATTGTATATAAAAATTTGTTCTTAACTGACTTGCCTGGTTAAATAAAAACATTACAAATATTTGTATGAACAACATGTACAACTCCGATATAAAGTAGTATTGTTGCCGAAATGCCACATGCGTCCACTTATATCAGTACATTCGTAACAACCTATCCATCACAAAACTTGTATTTGATCAAATAAGCCTCAGGTAGCAAATTAGCAATTACATTTTTTGTTTCCCAAATTGGTCGTCATACAAAAATTCCTCACTTTGTGGTCTTACTTTCATTGTCAAATTTTTGGGAGGAGTAAACCCTCTCGCTTTGCTTTGCCCTGAATGTCCAGTGTAGAGTCTGTGCAAGTCTTTGTGAGCACAACCATTATATGAAACATGCAGCCTTGAGAAATGTTTGGGCTATGGTGTAATAAGGTTTGTTTGTTTTTTTCAGTTTTTATTTATTTATATAAGTTTGACCAAGTTTTGCCAATGCAGTAATGTCTTTTGTAATGTCTTTTGTTTTCAGTTGTTCAGTATTCCATGTGTTTGGGCCCTTTTTATGTGACCTCTGTCAAGTCTCTGAAAGCACTGTTGTAGGCCTACTTCAACACGTGTCATGGCTATCTGTTAGTGATGGGTCGTTCGCGAACGAGCTGGCTCTTGAAGGTGATCGTTGGGAGCCGGCTCGCATATCAGAAGAGCCGAATCTATTTCTAAAAATAAAATAAAAATTAAGATAGGAATAATCAAAAGATTTAAATGAATAGAATGAACTAATTCAAAGAACAAAAATATATATAAAATAGGTCTAAATGCTGAAGTGCACACACATTTGTTTTGACTGTCTGCTCAGACTAACAGCCTCACCTGTTGTTCCTGTCAATCAGACATGCAGTGTCAACCAATGAACCAAAGATGCGTGAGGGAGGGCCGAGCCAACTCACTCACAGTCACACACTTAGCAGCCGAGGAAGGGCAGCTGTGAAAACAACAGCTGGAAAATGAGTTGGAAGCATAGTAGCATTTGGATTCATTTTAATAACGTAGACAATGTAGGAGCACAGTGTAGAATTTGCCAAAACAAAATCTCATATAAAGCCGCACAACCTACACTTATCAAGACACAGATGCAGACACAGGAGGCAGATGGTCGGAGTCTTACAATATTTATTCATCCAATAGGGGAAGGCAAGAGAATGGTCGTGGACAGGCAAAAGGGTCAAAACCAGTTCAGAGTCCAAAAGGTACCGAAGGGCAGACAGATTCAAGGTCAGGCCAGGCAGGATGATCAGGCAGGCGGGAAAGGAGTCCAAAAAGCTACTGCAGTTTGCTCCTGGACATCAAGGGTAACCACTTCTTACATGTCGGTTACATGTCACTTAATTGAAGATTTTTCGATGTCTAGCTGTCTTCTGGACTGCTTTGAGTTCAGTGACAGACACACCTCAGAGAACTTGGCAGAGGAACTGTTGAGAGTGGCCAGAGAATGGCAAGTAGATGGAAAAGTGATCTGTTGTGTTAGCGACAATGCAGCTAACATAACCAAAGTCATGAAAATTTTAAAACGGACCCATCCATGTCTTGCCCACACAATCAACCTCATTGTAAGAAAAACTAAAGTCTACACAATGCCAGATGGGGATGCCTGAGCTGAGGCCTAAATAAGACTGCACTACAAGGTGGAATTCAACATTTTATATGTTGAAGCGGTTTCTTGAGTCAAAGGATGCCATCATCTCTACCCTGGCCATTGTCAATGCACCTGTTGATGCTCTGACCCAAGAGGAATGGGAGGTGGTGGAGGAGGTGTGCAGAGTCCTGTAACCCTTTGAGCAGGTCACTGTGGAGATCAGTACAGTAAGCAGTTACTACATCATTATTTAATCCAGTATTATACAATGCCTTGCGAAAGTATTCGGCCCCCTTGAACTTTGCAACCTTTTGCCACATTTCAGGATTCAAACATAAAGATATAAAACTGTATTTTTTTGTGAAGAATCAACAACAAGTGGGACACAATCATGAAGTGGAACGACATTTATTGGATATTTCAAACTTTTTTAACAAATCAAAAACTGAAAAATTGGGCGTGCAAAATTATTCAGCCCCTTTACTTTCAGTGCAGCAAACTCTCTCCAGAAGTTCAGTGAGGATCTCTGAATGATCCAATGTTGACCTAAATGACTAATGATGATAAATACAATCCACCTGTGTGTAATCAAGTCTCCGTATAAATGCACCTGCACTGTGATAGTCTCAGAGGTCCGTTAAAAGCGCAGAGAGCATCATGAAGAACAAGGAACACACCAGGCAGGTCCGAGATACTGTTGTGAAGAAGTTTAAAGCCGGATTTGGATACAAAAATATTTCCCAAGCTTTAAACATCCCAAGGAGCACTGTGCAAGCGATAATATTGAAATGGAAGGAGTATCAGAACACTGCAAATCTATCAAGACCTGGCCGTCCCTCTAAACTTTCAGCTCATACAAGGAGAAGACTGTTCAGAGATGCAGCCAAGAGGCCCATGATCACTCTGGATGAACTGCAGAGATCTACAGCTGAGGTGGGAGACTCTGTCCATAGGACAACAATCAGTCGTATATTGCACAAATCTGGCCTTTATGGAAGAGTGGCAAGAAGAAAGCCATTTCTTAAAGATATCCATAAAAAGTGTCGTTTAAAGTTTGCCACAAGCCACCTGGGAGACACACCAAACATGTGGAAGAAGGTGCTCTGGTCAGATGAAACCAAAATTGAACTTTTTGGCAACAATGCAAAATGTTATGTTTGGCGTAAAAGCAACACAGCTGAACACACCATCCCCACTGTCAAACATGGTGGTGGCAGCATCATGGTTTGGGCCTGCTTTTCTTCAGCAGGGACAGGGAAGATGGTTAAAATTGATGGGAAGATGGATGGAGCCAAATACAGGACCATTCTGGAAGAAAACCTGATGGAGTCTGCAAAAGACCTGAGACTGGGACGGAGATTTGTCTTCCAACAAGACAATGATCCAAAACATAAAGCAAAATCTACAATGGAATGGTTCAAAAATAAACATATCCAGGTGTTAGAATGGCCAAGTCAAAGTCCAGACCTGAATCCAATCGAGAATCTGTGGAAAGAACTGAAAACTGCTGTTCTCAAATGCTCTCCATCCAACCTCACTGAGCTCGAGCTGTTTTGCAAGGAGGAATGGGAAAAAATGTCAGTCTCTCGATGTGCTAAACTGATAGAGACATACCCCAAGCGACTTACAGCTGTAATCGCAGCAAAAGGTGGCGCTACAAAGTATTAACTTAAGGGGGCTGAATAATTTTGCACGCCCAATTTTTCAGTTTTTGATTTGTTAAAAAAGTTTGAAATATCCAATAAATGTCGTTCCACTTCATGATTGTGTCCCACTTGTTGTTGATTCTTCACAAAAAAATACAGTTTTATATCTTTATGTTTGAAGCCTGAAATGTGGCAAAAGGTCGCAAAGTTCAAGGGGGCCGAATACTTTCGCAAGGCACTGTATATGTATATGAGTAGTAGATGAGAATGTAGTATCCGTAGACAAAACATGAACCTGAACTAATAAGTTACTGTTCTCTTTTTTCAGCTATGTGACAGCCTCAAAAATTTAACTCCTGTGTAAGGGTCTGCAGCGAATCACAGCCAGTCGCCAGAGTGAAGCTAATGTAACCATAGGACATGTGATAGAGTTGATGGGCACCCTATGTTCATCAATGGACAGAAAGTTCCACAGAATGGAATATAATCACGTGCTATCAGAAACTACTGCACTTGACCCCAGGTTTAAGAAGTTAGCCTTCAGTGATGCCAGAGCGATTGATTAGGCTCTTCAAAGAATAACCTCCGCAGCAGGGAGGGACAGCCCCAGCAGTCAGCTGGCTCAGGCACCAGAGCAACAGGAAGAAGAGGGATCAGATGGAGAAGAACCACCAGCAGTAGTGCCACAAACGTCTGCCGTTTGACGAGAGAGCAACTGGGGATGCAGCACAAAGGAATCCCTCTGCAGACGCCACAATGGAGGTCCGATCCTATTTGGAGGAGCCCCTGGTGGAAGAACAAGGCCTCTGTCTACCCACGGCTTACTAAAGTCATGACAGGGAGACTCTGCATAGTGGCCATATCCTTCCCTCTGAGAGGGTCTTCTCGAAAACGGGACAAATAATTACTGAGAGAAGAAACCGCATCAGCCCCTTGAAAGTGTGGCAGCTTGCATTTCTGAATTCAAATCTATCATAAAAGCAAAATATGGTCAGCATTGCTGTGTGCTGCTGGTTATAACATGGCAATAAAGAAGAGAGAGAAAAGAGGGACCAGTTTAATGTTTTAAGTGGGATGCTGCAGTTTTGCACATTGTTATTGATTTGTCTTTGATATGGTGCAATATTCTATTATTATGTTGTTCAGATTGTATTTGTTTTGAATTGTTTCATTTATATGCACTTTGTTTCTATACATTAAAAAAGTTATACTTTAAATGCACATGTGTAATATCATCCTTCTTTGTTACATTTATTTCAATTTGTGGGATGCTGCAGTTTTGCAAATTGTATTTATTTTTCTTTGATATGGTGCAATATTCTATGATGCTGTTCAGATTGTATTAGTTTTGTAATGGTTAGATTTATATGCACTTTGTTTATATATTCAAAAGTTATACTTTAAATGCAAATGTTTAATAGCATTATTTTTCATGACAAACCAATGCATTTTTAAGTACATTGTGGTTAAGTTAGAGTATGATTTCATTTAATAATTTAATTAGAATTGTTTTAACACCAATCATAGTCAAACTATTGCAAACTGTTTGACTTGAAAAAATACAAAACATATTTATTTTTAAAGAGCAGTCTGGGAACCAAAAGAGACGGCTCTATTTGGTGAGCTGAGCCGAAAGAGCCGGAATGCCCATCACTACTATCTGTCCGGTAGAAGTAATGTATTTGACAGTAACGTTAATCCTGTTTCAAACAAGCAAACTTCTACACTTTTTCATTTGTTATAACGTAAACTCACTCACTTTTGTACATTGCCTTGGTCCGTACAATTAACCTTATTTTAGCGCCCCAAAAACGTAATACTTCCAGATCAACTGTAATGTCAATACCATTGTAAAGCACAATTTCTCCCCTTTCCAACATAATCAATTACATGACCCCCACGCTACCCGTTTCTGCATAATTCAAGCAGGCAATGAGCCCCGTCGGGTCTTTTTTTTAAATGACTGGTGGGGAAGCTAAACTAATGTTTGGTAGTGAGAAGGAGAGATGTTGTGTGGGAAAATAGCTTTTTTTCACTACATCTGTCCAATTTATCACCTTATCGCCTCTAAAATGTAAATAAAACACTATAAAGAGTTTATATAATGTGTCATTATATACCTATTTGAAGGCTTGTGTCGAATTTGAATCGGGTTTTTAGGACGGTGCTAAAGTGATCTAAGAAGTAAACAGCGGCTTTGAGAATGATGATCGCATGCAATGATGATGAAAAAAATTACTAGGTATCCCCCCCCCTTACCCCAGTCACTGTCCATTTCTTGTTTTTAAAGGATGAGAGAAGTGCTACACCTGGTGGAGAGAGATTGTAAGACAGAAATAGTTGCTTTATGCGCGCTGTACGTTACGACATGAAACGTCAAGATGTAACGGAGGGTCAGTTTTTTCAACTTTTCTCCAATACTATAGAGCCATTACCATGTCGATCAACGCTTGAATAGAAACCTAGTTCACACCCCCGATTTTGAAGTCAACACAGTCGCTACAGTCCCATTAGTTTTCTTTGTAGCCTCGTTTGAATGTTGGGGTTACGCACATTGGTACGGAATGGGGTGAGTTTACGTTAGCTAATTTTCCCCCAACATCGGACACTCTCTAGCGGTTGGAGATCTAAATCACCTCGAGCTCAACATTTAAATGAACGACACCCTTCTAGCTAACTGACTACCGATTTGTATTGCAATTTATGCAAGTTAGGTTTTGAGAGTTTTCAAAAAAGTAATATGTATATACATTTTGTGGGACACGCTGTATATCGTAAAATCCGAATTCGCGACTGACAACACGTAATTTATTAATATCCAATTTTTTACCTCCGAAATATAGTTTACGGATTTGCTAACGTTGTTGCTAGCTTGGTTGCCAAATGTTGATAGAACTGCTAAGTAAGCAAAAAGGAAAGACATTTTAAGCTTTAGATAATACATATCACGTAAACAACTGAAAGTTGTCAAGCTTTACCTTATGAAAATTAGAGTCCTCTGGGGCGTTTTGTACCATCTGCAAAAATTAATTTTAAACTTTGAACCATGAACTTTTTTGACACCTATGTTTAATCTTACAACAGCTAACGTTACATAGAGGCAGTATTTAGTCAAGTGTTATAATGTATGCATCAATATTAAACTAATAACAGATAAACAGATAACATCAAATAAAAAACGTGGGTACACTTTCAGTTATTGTGAAAACGTTCATCACCTTTCAATTGCCTTAACTTTGAAATGTAAATGTTTATACATATTCAGATTGAGTTATCTTTATAAAATGTGTATAGTATGCCAAGTTATTTAGCTACATGAATTTACCACCACAGCATGGAGAAAGTCAAGAGGAAGCAGTGGTGAGGTGGACATGGTCCATGCAGTGGAGGACTGCGGTGGCAGGGATGTTTATCCGCCAGGCTGCCAAGGTTAGGCATCTGTTGTTTTTAGGAGATTACCACGTGTATGCAAATTTAATCTGCTAGTAACAGTTTTATTCTCTTATCTACCAAGGTGCATGGTGTACCTCGGCAGACCCGGGCGGACAGGCTGAGCGGCAGGGTGACCCATGGTTGTTGCAGTGGACCAGCCACATCGCTTGCACCAGAGGATGAAAAGTCTCTGGTGCAGTACTGTATCTACCAAAAAACAAAACAAACATTTTCATTCTGGTTGGATAATTTTCTATTCTATTGACATTTTTTGTGACAAGATAGGGATGGAGATCGAGATTTAATTGTTTTGTTTGTTTTCATATAAAATGATTTATTTGTACATGTCAAAAATATATATTTATTCAACCCATCTTCCTTTACTTTCCAAGTGCATCTCTGCAACACAAACTCCAACATTGTTTTAATTGTTTTTCAATGCAAATGACTGAAATTAAAGTTTTATTTTATGTAAATTATTCATACTCATTTATATTTTAATATTAAACTGTTATCTACTTTCTCAAAACATAAGATTCCTCTGTAAAACAAATTATGAGACATTATTTGGTTACAACACTGAATATGTTGGTGAAGAACCATTTTTTAAAGAGTCCACAGGAGGGCGCACCGGGCTACGCCATGAAAAGTTGACAGGCAAGTCTTTTTTCTTTTTTTTACAGGAAGGCTAGCCAACTATCTAGTAAACACTTTGGATACGAGGTTGGTGTCTCATTTTTGAACACAATTTTAATGGATATATCTTGTAATTGAACCAAATAGTAAGGTGGCCAATGACTGGGGACCGTATTGCCAATAATACGGAACTTATGTTTTTTGATAAGCCACTTTTTTGATAAGCCACAAAAAGCTGATAGCATGTTTGACATTTCAGTGGAAATACTACTAATTGATAACCCGTTGGGTAACATTTTTACAACACGAATAATCACAAAACATTGATGGCTTGATCACAAGATATCACTGTTGAAGGTAATATATGCCGATAATACGGGGTGCTAAGCTATCTGCCTTCGACTGTTCCCTATAAATGGGCCTAGAACCTGTGGTTTGATTAGAACAATTATTTATTTGATTTAATCATGTAATAGTAGGCTACTGATTATTTATCAGTATCAACTTGCGAGCTACTCGTTGACAGCACACATACTACTTATAGCTTGCTATCGACCTGTTGGAGATCCCTGGTTAGATGTTACAGGATCATCTCATCGACCTGTTGGAGACCCCTGGGTTAGATGTTACAGGATCATTTCATCGACCTGTTGGAGATCCCTGGTTAGATGTTACAGGATCATCTCATCGACCTGTTGGAGACCCCTGGTTAGATGTTACAGGATCATTTCATCGACCTGTTGGAGATCCCTGGTTAGATGTTACAGGATCATTTCATCGACCTGTTGGAGACCCATGGTTAGATGTTACAGGATCATTTCATCGACCTGTTGGAGATCCCTGGTTAGATGTTACAGGATCATCTCATCGACCTGTTGGAGACCCCTGGTTAGATGTTACAGGATCATCTCATCGACCTGTTGGAGACCCCTGGTTAGATGTTACAGGATCATTTCATCGACCTGTTGGAGATCCCTGGTTAGATGTTACAGGATAATTTCATCGACCTGTTGGAGACCCATGGTTAGATGTTACAGGATCATTTCATCGACCTGTTGGAGACCCCTGGTTAGATGTTACAGGATCATTTCATCGACCTGTTGGAGACCACTGGGTTAGATGTTACAGGATCATCTCATCGACCTGTTGGAGACCCCTGGTTAGTTGTTACAGGATCATCTCCTCGACCTGTTGGAGACCCCTGGTTAGATGTTACAGGATCATCTCCTCGACCTGTTGGAGACCCCTGGTTAGATGTTACAGGATCATCTCCTCGACCTGTTGGAGACCCCTGGTTAGATGTTACAGGATCATCTCATCAACCTGTTGGAGACCCCTGGTTAGATGTTACAGGATCATCTCATCGACCTGTTGGAGACCCCTGGTTAGATGTTACAGGATCATTTCATCGACCTGTTGGAGACCCCTGGTTAGATGTTACCGGATCATTTTCTATTATATACAATTTTTACAGGGCACTTCATAGCTCGACTAGCAGATCTGGAATCTATGTGCTTGTGTGTGCTGAGGTTTTAAGTGGGGTGCCTACTGTGTGAGTTCGATGGTGGCTCGTCGAGAGAAAGTCCATGCTGTCCTCTCCTTTACATCTGTAGGGATCTCCTTCTTTTCCTCATAACCCAGGAAGTAGAGTGTGAAGAGCATTGATGGGAAGTCTATCTTCTGCAGCAACCTGAGGCAAATAGGAATCGCAATTGGGGTGTATTCATTATGCCGATTCTCTTGCAAAACATTTAGCAACAGAAACCATTTACTACAAATGGAAAAGGTTTTGCAATGAAAATGAAACTTTCTTTTAGACAAATTCAGTTAGGTCCTTCCTCGTTCCACTCACAGAGTGAGACATCTTCTAGAGGGGTAAGGTACTAGGCATGAAACCCCATTGTGTGTGTGTGTGAGAGAGTAGTATGGGACTCACGTCATGCCCATGATGCGGGTGTAGAAGTCTAAAGACTTGAGAGGGTCTTTTACCCTCAGCATGGTTTGCTGCATCATGTAGTCCTGGGGAGAGACGGGGAAACACACACAGACGCAGAGAGAGAGAGCGGGGGAGACAGGTGGGGAGAGACAGAGAGAGTGACGGGGAGACAGAGAGAGAGAGCGGGGGAGACAGGTGGGGAGAGACAGAGAGAGTGACGGGGAGACAGAGAGAGAGCGGGGGAGACAGGTGGGGAGAGAGGGAGAGACAGAGAGAGTGACGGGGAGACAGAGAGAGTGATGGGGAGACAGAGAGAGAGAGCGGGGGAGACAGGTGGGGAGAGACAGAGAGAGTGACGGGGAGACAGAGAGAGAGCGGGGGAGACAGGTGGGGAGAGAGGGAGAGACAGAGAGAGTGACGGGGAGACAGAGAGAGTGATGGGGAGACAGAGAGAGTGACGGGGAGACAGAGAGAGTGATGGGGAGACAGAGAGAGACAGTGAACGAGAGACAGAGGGGAGAGAGAGAAATGGGGGGACAGGTGGAGAGAGAGCGATGGGGAGAGAGAGAGTGTGCGTGTGACGGGGAGAGACAGAGGGGGGACAGGTGGAGAGAGAGAGATGGGGACAGGGGGAGAGAGAGACAGAGAGAGTGATGGGGAGAGACAGTGAGCGAGAGAGGGGGGGGGGGGGGGGGGGGGGGAGAGCGCAACACAATTAGACCCAACCAAATCATGAGAAAACAAAAAGATCTTTGAAATCTTTGACTATGTACAGACTCAGTGAGCATAGCCTTGCTATTGAGAAAGGCCGCCATACGCAGCCCTGACTCTCAAGAGAAGACAGGCTATGTGCACACTGCCCACAAAATGATGTGGAAACTGAGCTGCACTTCCTAACCTCCTGCCAAATGTATATTAGAGACACATATTTCCCTCAGATTACACAGACCTACAAAGGATTCGAAAACAAATCCATACTTGATAAACTCCCATATCTACTGGGTGAAATACCACAGTGTGCCTTCACAGCAGCAAGATGTGTGACCTGTTGCCACAAACAAAAGGGCAACCAGTGAAGAACAAACACCATTGTAAATACAACCTATATTTATGTTTATTTATTTTCTATTTCGTACTTTAACTATTTGCACATCATTACAACATTATATATACAGTACATAATATGACATTTGGAATGTGTTTATTTTTTTGGAACTTTTGTAAGTCATGTTTACTGTTCATTTTTTTATTGTTTATTTCGCTTTTGTTTATTATCTATTTCACTTGCTTTGGCAATGTAAACATACGTTTCCCATGCCAATAAAGCCCTTAAATTGAAATAGAATTGAAATTGAATTAGAGAGAAAGAGAGGTCAATTGCAAAATGTGTTTTGACCCTGGCCTCCTCAGCTATGTTCTCAGTTTACAACTCTAGAAGATAAGTTAGAACTCAAACTAGAGGCAACACATTACTCTGTATAAATAATGGCATTCTAATGTCTGGAGCTACTAGTAAACACTTTTCTTTGCTAAAGGAGCACAGGGCTTGGCTATGTAGCCTACAACTAACATAGCCTGCTCAACAACAGGTTTGCTGATACAGACTGTCAAGCAAGTAAAATAGGCCTACTGTGAATAAGTGATACATTAATGCTAGCTTACATATTCTATTTAATTTGCGCTCCATCCGTGTGACACTCACCTGGGTGATAGGTTCCCCTTCTTTGCATGCTGCGGATGCAGCCTCATCTGTGAGTCCTTTGTCTGTCATTTTGTGTTGAAAGACCCAATTGACAGCAGGGAAATTCACAGGCTGTTTGAGTAGCTTGGGAAAGGCGCTCCTAAAGCCGACTGGCAAGTTGAGACAGTTCACAGCGAAGCATGACACTCCCTAAAGTTGGTAGGTAGGAGGGGTTCACAAACATTTTGAAACGAAAGCACCAGAGTTGTGTAAAACGAATGCGTGTCAAGTAAGTGTGCATTGCAGTGGAGGCTACAACTGGCAGAAAGTCTAATCGGGTTCATACTTTATACAGGGCATTCGGAAAGTATTCAGACCCCTTGACTTTTTCCACATTTTGTTACGTTGCAACCTTATTCTATAATTAATTAAATACAAATGTTTTCCTCATCAATCCACAAACACCCTGTTTTCGCTTTATTAAAGGGTATTTAGGAATTGTGCAAATATATAAAGAAAATTATAACAGAAATACCTTATTTAAATAAGTATTCAGCCCCTTTGCTATGAGACTCGAAATTGAGCTCAGGTGCATCCTGTTCCATTGATCATCCTTGAGATGTTTCAACAACTTGATTGGAGTCCACCTGTGGTAAATTCAATTGACTGGACATGAATGGAAAGGCACACACCTGTCTATATAAGGTCCCACAGTTGACAGTGCATGTCAGAGCAAAAACCAAGCCATGAGGTCGACGGAAATGTCCATAGAGCTCCGAGACAGGATTGTGTTAGGGTACAGATCTGAGGAAGGGTACTGAAAAATGTCTGCAGCATTGAAGGTCCCCAAGGACACATTGGCTTCCATCATTCTTAAATGGAAGAAGTTTGGAACCAACAAGACTCTTCCTAGAGCTGGCCGCCTGGCCAAACTGAGCAATCAGGGGAGAAGGGCCTTAGTCAGGGAACCTTAGCCAATAACCTGATGGTCACTCTGACAGAGCTCCAGAGTTTCTCTGTGGAGATGGGGAACCTTCCAGAAGGACACCCATCTGCAGCACTCCACCAATCAGGCCTCTACGGTATGGTGGCCAGACGGAAGCCACTCCTCAGTAAAAGGCACATGACAGCCTGCTTGGAGTTTGCCAAAAGGCCCCTAAAGTACTCGCAGACCATGAGAAACAAGATTCTCTGGTCTGATGAAACCAAGATTGAACTGTTTGGCCTGAATGCCAAGCCTCACGCCTGGAGGAAATCTGGCACCATCCCTATGGTGAAGCATGGTGGTCGTAGCATCATGCTGTGCAGGTGTTTTTTAGTGACAAGGAATGGGAGACTAATAAAGATCGAGGGAAAGATGAACAGAGCAAAGTACAGAGATCCTTTGTGAAAACCTGCTCCAGAGCGCTCAGGACCTCACACTGGGGCAAAAGTTCACCTTCCAACAGGACAACGACCCTAAGCACACAGCCAAGACAATGCATAAGTGGCTTCGGGACAAGTCTCTGAATGTCTTTGAGTGGCCCAGTCAGAGTCCGGACTTGAACCTGATCTAACATCTCTGGAGAGATCTGGAAAATAGTTGACCAGCGACGCTCCCCATCCAACCTGACAGAGCTTGAGAGGATCTGCAGAGAAGAATGGGAGAAACTCCCCAAATACAGGTGTGCCAAGCTTGTAGCGTCACACCCAAGAAGGCTCAAGGCTGTAATCGCTGCCTAAGGTGCTTCAACAAAGTACTGAGTAAAGGGTCTGAATACTTATATAAATGTGATATTTCCGTTTTCTTATTTAAATTTGCAAACATTCCTAACATTGCCATTATGGGGTCTTGTATGTAGATTAATGAGGGAGGGGGGGGGGATTATTTAATCAAATTTAGAGTAAGGCTGTAACGTAACAAAATGTGAAAAAAGTCAAGGGGTCTGAATTCTTCCCGATTGCACAGTATGTACTGTAAATTCCTGATGTCTAACCTTTTTACTTCTCTTTCTCTCACATACTCTTTCTCTTGCATTCTCTCTGTAAATCATTACTGTAGACAGTCAGACAAATTCATGTTCTGGTGCAGACTAGCTTGACTTTTTATGAAAATACAGTCTGCTACAATCTGCAATTTGCTACAGTATTTCACGTTTCTGGGTGTAGTTCTATAAAAAATGGACCAGTGGGACAACAGGTTTATTATCTCATAGCTGACTCAACTAATGAGTTTATCCTTTATGCACAGCAAGGGTGTGGGAATCAGTAACGATGCAAATGTTTTTTTCAAATGAGCAGTTGACTATTTCCCTTGTAATACATGCTCGTTTCTCCCCCAAAGAAAATGGGCCTAACATAATAACACAGAATATAACCTATAATTATTTTAATGCTCAGAGAGAACTGTATTGTGAGACGATTTGGGGAGCTATTTATAGCTGGGTGACGTAATGTGTTCAAGTTACACCTCTCTGTTGGCAGAATATTTTTTTTATTTTTTTTATTGGGAACAGGTAGAAAAAAACGGAAATAAACAAAATACAAAGGTGAAACTACGAAATAATAACAAAACAACATTTGTAAACAAACACTGTAGTTACTGTATAACAAAAATACCAACAGTTCAAACACAAAATGCTAATTCAAAAACAGTATGACATGGACAAGAAACAAATCATTTGACCTATTCACCAATATATAATTATTCATTGTCAATACAGTATATATATATATATTTTTTTTGTTGTTGTTGAATTTTTACCCCCTTTTTCTCCCCAATTTCGTGGTATCCAATTGTTAGTAGCTACTATCTTGTCTCATCGTTACAACTCCCGTACGGGCTCGGGAGAGACGAAGGTCGAAAGCCATGCGTCCTCCGATACACAACGCGACAGAGCCTGGGCGCGAACCCAGAGTCTCTGCGCCACCCGGGAGACCTCAATACAGTATATTACATTGATTTTACATATGCCAAAATAGATTTTTGTTTTCAGTAATTATTGTATTACAAAACATAATATCAGAGGACGTAATAGATAGACCAAAACATGTACAATGTATTTCAACCTTTTCTCCATTGCAGTCAAGCAATCTGAGGGAGAAGCATGGTCAATTACCTAACACACTTTCTTAGAATAAGCCCCTTCTCTTCTCATTAGAAGGGAAGTCTTAAGGCTAAGAGTCCTCTTAATCCATAATCCCTTTCTATGCTCAGTCCTCACCCTCTAATTCGCTCGGTAGATTCTGCCCTGGCAGACTGCCATGCACTACTGCTCAGGATCCAAATCAGTATCAACAGCACTTGGATCTGATTGGTTGTCCCCTTCCATCACAAGACCATTGACCATCCTATAAGACAACAGGAAAAGGAGAGGCTTTAGTTGTGGATGTCTTCGTGGATTATGGGGTAGCGGACCAGGTAGCTGAGAGATGCAGTGAGGAAGGAGAGCTAATCTACCCAGGATTAGGCCAAATAGGTGGTTTGTCTCAGTGTAAATCTGGAGGCAGTACGTAGCATAAGTGAGTGATGGTGATGGAAACACTGATAACAAGGGTTCAAATAAAGATTTTAAAGTTCTTGCAATTTGCAGTCCTCAGTCCCCCCATGTTTAATTACTCACACTCAAGAAGGGTAAATGTACCAATAAAATACATTGTTGACATTGATCGTCTGCTGTAACATTAGGCTAAACTTATAGCACCTCATCATATGCTGAGAAGTGTCACTTCAGTTTTTTACAGTAAGAAGTGTCCACATTCCTGTGATACTCTCTGGCCTACTGTGTTAATATACAGTGGGGCAAAAAAGTATTTAGTCAGACACCAATTGTGCAAGTTCTCCCACTTAAAAAAGATGAGAGAGACCTGTAATTTTCATCATAGGTACACTTCAACTATGACAGACAAAATGAGAAGAAAATCACATTGTAGGATTTTTAATGAATTTAATGAATTTAAAAATCCTACAATGTGATTTTCTGGGGGTTTTTCCCCTCATTTTGTCTGTCATAGTTTAAGTGTACCTATGATGAAAATTACAGGCCTGTCTCGTCTTTTTAAGTGGGAGAACTTGCACAATTGGTGGCTGACTAAATACTTTTTTGCCCCACTGTATATATATATATATATATGTATATATATATTTTACATCTAAGTCAATTATCAGACGCTCTTATCCATAGCGACTTAAATGGACAATTAGGGTTTAGTGCCTTGCTCAAGGGCACATCGACCAAATTAGATTTTAAAACATTTTTTTTTATCACCTGGCTCAACGCTCTCAACTGCTATGTTAACATCCAATCTCGATAATCAGCACTCTGCTTTGACGATTGTGTTCCTCAATACTTGACCATTGACTAACTTGTTAAGCACACGTTTGTTATGCAGACTTTGGAATTTACTGTGACATGATGATTATTTACCCACATAGACAAAGTTGATGAATCTGAAATAATCAGATGATCACACCCACTACCTGGAAAACTGATCCATCAAAATGCCACTGAACTTGTTTCGCTCTAGTTGCCATTGAATACACCAGTTACCACACCTATGAAGAATCCTCAGGCGTCTGTAGGAATTGAAAGAAGCTTGAAAATTGCGCAGGCTGCCATATGTGTAAGCTGTGTCACGTATTTGTTGTTCTACTTATTTTGTTTTGCCTCTAAGTTAAATCTCATGTCACATCTGTTTATCAAAATGGTTAGGGCTACTAAAGTGTACATATGTTTAATTTTACGGAATGGCTCTTGTATCAAGTGAACACTTCTAGCTAGGTTGTTGTGATTATTTGTAGTTGAATGGCTCTTGTATCAAGTAAACACTTCTAGCTAGGTTGTTGTGATTATTTCTAGTTGAATGGCTCTTGTATCAACTTTTTTTTTTACTTATAGAAATCCAAAATAAAGTGTGTATGTGTCTTTTCATTTGAATATTGAGCATTTAAATTCCTGAATGGTAATTCTAAATTGTTGCTCAAATTAATTTACCAACTGTGGATTCACATTCTGTTTTAGAATGATGTTCTAAACTGAAGGTGATAGCATAGAGATAGATAGAGGACTACTCTCTGAATCTGTTCCATATATAGTGTCTGTGACAGCATGGGCAGCGCCATTGAGGCTATCTCCATTTCAAAATAGTACATTTTCTCCTTCACGATAAGTTGGACATGACTCCAACACAGGGTCACCATGATGGATCAGCCAATGAAGTTGGAAGTCCCACCCAGTTGAAAACATTAAAATGGTGGAAGCCCTCAAAGGTGCTGGCCATGCTAATACGGCCTTTTGGCCGCTAGATGCCTCTATCACTGTCTATGGGTGATGGCTAGGTCTGTTAGCGTCACAGACTACTGGTGGGCATGGCTTGAGCCTTGCTACAGTACATACACCCACCCACTGAGTGACAGCTGATGGAATCAGATACCATCTACTTGGAGTCAAAAGTATTGACCTTTGGAAGAAGCCATGCAAAACAAACAAGCTCATAGTTTCACAGTTGTTGTTATAGTATTTGTCTCCTAATTTAGAAACCGTCTTGTGTTTTTATCTCTCACCTTTTAAGAAATGTGCTATATAAATAAAGTTTGATTTGATCATAGATACTGTAGTTCATTGAGATATTATCAAGTTGAATTTCTACTTTTGTATGTTAACTCATGTATCTGTTTCTTTTTCTATTCACTCTTATCTGCCATTTTCTGTTTGGCTACTTTCTAACATATGATCATAATTCTGCATTTACATGAATTTGGAAGCCTTTGGTCTAATACCCACTAAACTGGTAGCTAGACAAAGGGAGTAAAGGGAAACACTCACCTCTCACTGCTTTTGGAAATATTTGGCTCACTTCCTCGTGTCCGGCCCCGTGGTGTGCCTGGGTTGGACAAATCCTGTTGTTGTGTTGTCAGGCTGGGTCTCTGGTCAGACTGGCTGCGCCGACTGACAGTCTGGGACCCGCGTGTGGACAGCCTTCCCCGGGAGGGCTCACCATAGGGCCTGGGGAGCGTAGAGCTATAGTGGGGGGTCCAGCTCTGGGAGTTGGATTGGCTATTTTGACAGAACACAGATCGGGCATCGTTGAAGGACACTGAGGGTGACATGTCTTCACCACTGTCCTCCTTGCTCCATCTCAAGACCCGGGGAGAGGATGGACGTGAGGGTGGATTAGGCTGTTCGAAAGCAGGGGGGCTTGGTAGTCTGTGGTGTGTAGAGGGACAAGAGGGTGGTAGGCGAACTCTGGAGACTGGTGGGACGGTTGGTGGCATGCTGGTGGGGTAATACGCCCCCTCATAGGGGTTGCTGCTTCCTTGCCTGAGACTCACCCCAGCTCTAAGGGGTCCTCGAACCCCCTGGTCAGATCTGTTTGCAGCGGATTCAGCTGCGTTGCGCAAGTGGATGATCTTGCGGGCCTTATGGTAGAGAGAGGCGGCCTGCTCACTCTCTTGGTCGCCTTCAGATGCTGGATGCTGTCCACCCCTCGTCTCAGGATCTTGTCTGATTGGTCCGACACTTCCACGGTTGGGCAGTACCGTCATGTTCTGCAACGAAGCCCTCAGGCGCTGAGAGGCGGTGCTCCTTTGGCGTGGCACAGGGTGGCCCCTACTGTCGGTGTCCTCCTCTTCCCCTTCCTCATCATCCGGGTTTTCCTCATTGCTCTCATAGGAATTGTCCATCAGGACCTCAGGGGGAGGCGGGGGCAGGTTGTCATCATCCAGGCCCTCCCCACCTTCTGCTGCCCAGATGTTCTTATTGTTGTTACCACTGACAATGTCGGGTAAGAGGGGAGTTCCACTGCTCCTAGACCCCCTAAGGTGTGCACTAGGGAGACTTTGGCCTGGTCTGCCGTCCACCCCGCCACTGAATGTGTTTATGAGTCTTTTGACGGAGTTGCGGCCAGGAGGTTGTGGTGCTATCGCTGGTAGTGAATTTGGTGCTTGGTTTGCCTTTGTGGACCCTTTGAGTCCATATCTAGCAACCCTCTGCCCCCCTGAAGAGTATCTTCTCAGAGAGTTGTTTCCCGTCCGTCGGTCCAGGTCTTTCTGTTGCAGCTCCTGAACATGTAGAGATTCTATGGACAGTGACCGTGGTAGTCTCACCGGCCTGCCCAAGGGGGCAGCTGTCTGGGGTCGTTTGGGTGGCTGCCCTTTGCTGTGCTTGGTGTTTTGTATGGGGTCTGGCGGAGATGAGTTGGACCGCACCCTCCCTGACCTCTCTTCCTCTTCATCCTCCTCATCGTCATCATCATCATCATCCTCTTCCTCGTTTTCTTCCCCCTCCTCACCTTCATTAAGGCATACCTGGTCAGGTGAATGGCTTGGGGGTGTGGGGCGTGCACTGCCACTGGACCCAGAACTCCCACATTGACGACGGTGGCGCTCTGATCCCATCAGTGACTCGTTCTCTCCCCCGATTCCACTGTCCTCGCTGTGCAGGGACAAGTCATCGAGGTTGCACTTGGCAGCTGCCTCCACGCGCGCCAGCACCTGGGTCAGACGCTCCTCTACTGCCCGCTTGGCCTGCAGCCTCTCTCCCAGTAGTCTAGATAGCGAGGCGAAGAAGTCTGCCGCCTCTTCCAGAGTGGTGTCTCCCAGGCCTTGGATCGAGCTCCCCACCAGCTTCATCTTTTCAGTAGAATGCTGGAGCAGCAGCTGCAGCAGGTCTGGGGGGGTTTCTGATGGGTCAGAATTGGGCTTGGAGGGAGTGGGAGCTGGGTCTCTTATCTCGGAAGGCCAGGCCATGTGGTTGCCATGCTCCTTCAGCATCAGCTCTCCTTCCTCAGCCATCTCCTCCAGGGCCTGGTTGACCTCCTCGAAGCGCATCACAATGGCTGTCATCATGGGCTGCAGGGAGAGCTGGGTCTGGGCGGCCTGGTCCAGCAGCCCCAGCAGGGTCTCACACTTGGAGATGTTGGGGGTCAGGTATTCGTAGGCGGCCTGGTGAGCTCTCACCATGTGCATGGGAAGGTCCACCTTCCCCTGGATCATTGAGGTGTTTATCTCCTTTTCTTTTCGGCAGCCTCGTTTCACGCCCTTATTCTTCCTTCGCTTCTTGACCTTTTTTGCCTGCTTTTCCGGTAACTCCTCACTCTGTGTGTCTCTCACCTGTGATGTCATTTTGACCTCTATTTGAGAGACGGCCCCTAGGTTTGAAATAATGGCTTTGTTGGGGGCCATATCCGCCACTTTTCCCAGGGCGGCCATAGGATTATCCTCTTCAGCTGATAGTGGGAGTTCCTCCACTTCTTCGTCAATATCCGTATTGTCAATATCTTGGTTTTCTCCCTCAACAGGCTTGATGTTAGCCACCTCTGGTGGTACTGGCAGCAGAGCCTTGTGTACCCCATCTGGGATCCCTAGGAAGAGATGACCTTTGGATGGGGAACAACCCATTTTTTATGTCCAGACGTTGAAAAAGACTTTAGATTAAAAATGTAAATTTGTGATGTGATTTCAATAAAGAGATACAAAACCAAATATTTAGCCTAGTAAGTGTGGATAGACCTGCTCATCCATCGGTGCTTCTGTCTGATTACCGTTGAAAACGTGGGTGTTCAGCAGGGTGCATACCTTACGAAAACTCAGCCTCTAAATCAATCTTCTTTACTGGGTTCTTGAATAGAAGGATCAAAGCAAATTTCTTATGGGGTTCGTAGATGAGGCTTCTGGAAGCTACGAGGTCCTACCCAAGTAACAGAGCCAGAGAGACTGAGTAGCTGAAAGGATCACATAGGATTGGAGGACTCTTCTTCTCTCTCCCTTAGCATGCACAGATGGTCAAATTAAGTGAATTTTGCGCGCACACACAGACACATAAGACTTTAAGCTCATCAAGGTAATCAGGGCCCACATCATCAGGTGTCTTTTTTAGCCTTGTCTAAGGATTGTTTACAGGCAAGATGTAGGTAATATCAAAGACAGGAAGCTACCTGTGTTCCCTAGTTCAGTTACTTTGCTTTTGTTTCCCAATTATCCATTTATTATCCATATACCATGCTTTCCTCCTGGAGTCCTGTAATGGTTACCTTGTCATAGGTTTCTCTATGTACACATCTATGTTAAGTTACTTACATTTTGATTTACTGAATTGAAAAACTAATTGAATAGGACTGCTATAAAGTCATCTAAAAGTTAATTTTGATAATACATCAAACCAACTGATCAAGCCAAGTGTCTATACTGAATTGCAATACATTTTCAGAGTTTAAGATGACATGTATAAGTCTATGATCAGCAGACAGAAGTCATAACATACAGGTGTATAACAGTATGTTTATAAATACAGTATGATAAAGTTTTTCAGACAGATGCACATCATTGAGAATACGCATTATTGAGATTACAATGAAACTTTACGCAGACTGAAGTTAATGAACCACAACAGCTATCTTTCTGCTTAGTTGGGCATACTGTATTTTATCAGTGCCTAATATAATGATAACAAAGCATACAAAAAACCTGCTTGGATCATGTATGTTTCGACATACTGTATGTCATACATTGGCCATATCAAGGCCTCTGTCATACATTGGGCATATCAAGGCCTCTGTCACACATTGGCCATATCAAGGCCTCTGTCATACATTGGGCATATCAAGGCCTCTGTCACACATTGGGCATATCAAGGCCCCTATCACACATTGGCCATATCAAGGCCTCTGTCACACATTGGGCATATCAAGGCCTCTGTCATACATTGGGCATATCAAGGCCCCTATCACACATTGGGCATATCAAGACCTCTGTCATACATTGGGCATATCAAGACCTCTGTCATTCACTGGGCATATTAAGGCCTCTGTCACACATTGGGCATATCAAGACCTCTGTCATACATTGGGCATATCAATACCTCTGTCATTCACTGGGCATATCAAGACCTCTGTCATTCACTGGGCATATTAAGGCCTCTGTCATACATTGGGCATATCAATACCTCTGTCATTCACTGGGCATATCAAGACCTCTGTCATTCACTGGGCATATCAAGACCTCTGTCATACATTGGGCATATCAAGGCCTCTGTCATACATTGGGCATATCAAGACCTCTGTCATACATTGGGCATATCAAGACCTCTGTCATACATTGGGCATATCAAGACCTCTGTCATTCACTGGGCATATTAAGGCCTCTGTCATACATTGGGCATATCATTGTGATTACAATGATACTCTACACAGACTGAAGCAAAATAACCATAACAGATTATCATTCTGCTTAGTTGGGCATACTGTATTTTCTCAGTGCCTAATATACTGATAACAAAGCATACAAAAACACATGCTTGGATCATATATGTTTCGACATATTGTATTTCATACACTGGGCATATCAAGGCCTTTGGGCATATGGCAGGGCATTCGATCAGGCCATACATTTGGGTATATACCAAGGCATTCGATCAGGCCATACATTTGGGCATATACCAAGGCATTCGATCAGGCCATACATTTGGGCATATACCAAGGCATTCGATCAGGCCATACATTTGGGCATATACCAAGGCATTCGATCAGGCCATACATTTGGGCATATGACAGGGCATTCGATCAGGCCATACATTTGGGTATATACCAAGGCATTCGATCAGGCCATACATTTGGGCATATACCAAGGCATTCGATCAGGCCATACATTTGGGCATATACCAAGGCATTCGATCAGGCCATACATTTGGGCATATACCAAGGCATTCGATCAGGCCATACATTTGGGCATATGACAGGGCATTCGATCAGGCCATGCATTTGGGTATATACCAAGGCATTCGATCAGGCCATACATTTGGGCATATGACAGGGCATTCGATCAGGCCATACATTTGGGCATATGACAGGGCATTTGATCAGGTGATACATTTGGGCATATGACAGGGCATTCGATCAGGCCATACATTTGGGCATATGACAGGGCATTCGATCAGGCCATACATTTGGGCATATGACAGGGCATTTGATCAGGCCATACATTTGGGCATATGACAGGGCATTTGATCAGGTGATACATTTGGGCATATGACAGGGCATTTGATCAGGCCATACATTTGGGCATATGACAGTGCATTTGATCAGGTGATACATTTGGGCATATGACAGGGCATTTGATCAGGCCATACA
Organism: Oncorhynchus mykiss; assembly: GCF_013265735.2. Classification (NCBI taxonomy): domain Eukaryota; kingdom Metazoa; phylum Chordata; class Actinopteri; order Salmoniformes; family Salmonidae; genus Oncorhynchus; species Oncorhynchus mykiss. Next base: position 33,601,264 of record NC_048568.1, read on the forward strand.
TTTGGGCATATGACAGGGCATTTGATCAGGTGATACATTTGGGCATATGACAGGGCATTTGATCAGGCCATGCATTTGGGCATATGACAGGGCATTCGATCAGGTGATACATTTGGGCATATGACAGGGCATTCGATCAGGCCATACATTTGGGCATATGACAGGGCATTTGATCAGGCCATACATTTGGGCATATGACAGGGCATTTGATCAGGTGATACATTTGGGCATATGACAGGGCATTCGATCAGGCCATACATTTGGGCATATGACAGTGCTAAGGTTGAAAAGGGAGGGTATATTACTGGAAGCTTTATACGTTTACCAGTAAACTACCAGCATTTTGATATCTTTCATGGATTTTATGTAATGTATCTCAAGACATCTAATGGCCCTTTTGGGTACTTCCAGGTGTCTATGTCCAGGTGTCTAATTCTGGCTGGCCCTCTGTGTGGCCGTATTATGTCAAATATATTCAATAATTCAATAAGATGACTTTAAAATAGAACGACAGCTGTAAAAAATACAACTTAAATACAAACCATCAACTCAGTGAATACCATTGGTGTTTAGTATGAGGGTTTCAGCATGAAATATAATTTCCATTATTTTTCACACTTATTTATTAATATGTCAACATGTAGTCATTGTCAATGTTTTGATGTTAAACTGGTGGCAGTTGTGGAAAAAGTCAATAGTTGTAAGAGTTACAGAGTTAATTGAAAATAATGTAATTGTTGGTTAGATGCTTTTTTCATTAATTAGGGTATTTTCTCTTGAACCATATGGTCTATCTACTAGAAACCCATGGACAATATAGACACAGATATAACAAACTAATACTACGCACTGAGTATACAAAACATTAAGAACACCTGGAAAGTAACCTTCTCCACATTTTGTTATGTTAAAACCTTATTCTAAAATGGATTAAATAACAAATGTTACTCATCAATCTACACACAATACCCCATAATGACAAAGCGGAAAGAAGAAAAATAAAAAAGCAAAAACCAAGCCATGAATGACATGAAAAGGGGTGCGAGTAAGGGGAGCAGAAAAGTTCCCCATATGGCCCACCAGAGTACTCACTCCTACCGGTGAGCCTGGTCTTTTATCGGGCAGGAGGACACAAAATGACCAAAAGTCCCGCAATACCGACAGCTCCTTGTGTTGATCCGGTGTTGCTATTCCGCTGGCGACAGCCCAGCCCTGGCTAGTTGCACGGGCTCGGGAAACAGTGCCTCGGCCCTCCCCGGTGACTCTCGAGGAAAGTCATGAAATCTTGTGTGCTCTCGGCCACGGGACCGTCGGGGACTTCCGAGATGACTCGGAGGTGAGTTGGAATCCCTAGACGTGCGAGTTAAGCTAATCAGGTAAATGTAATTAACTAGAAAGTTGGGGCACCACAAAATAATGTTAATAGAGCTGTTGTCTTCCGAATAAACCCTTAAAGACCTGGTAATCTTTTACCTCAATAGCAGTCAATATTTAATTGTCACCTTACTTAGTCTCATCTGAAAGTTGTAAAGTATTGGTTATCTTCACGAACCCTGGCTAACAAGTTGAATCAGCAATACAACATTTGGTTTAGTTATTTATTTACTAAATACCTAAATAATCACACAGAATTACATCTACACAGAATGGATCATATGTTGATTACAAATGATGTCATAAAGGAAAACGTCCCTGGCGGACGGAACAGACATGACGGCTGGTTACACAAAGAAAGGGGGTTGGGTTTTGAATGAAAGAGCGGGAAGACTGAGGAACAAAAAGATTTTGTGTCTCTATCGGGCCGTATGCAGCAAATCTATCGTAAATACAGAATCTTATGCATTCTAAATAACCACCCATTTGGAAAAGGAATATGCAATAAATATTTACTCTGAGCTGCGCTTCGATCGGTTGGTCGTAGATGGAAGGCCGGCTTGTCTTTTGAAGAATGTCTGGTGCTCCAAAGAAAAAAGAAGACACTCACAGCCAAGGTAAAAATACACGATTCCAACATGGATTGTCTACTCAGGGAAAACAAGGTGATGAAGGAGACGCTACTAGACATATAATGTTGTAGCATGTGTGAAAATCAAATTGTTTCTGGTATTCCTGACGACACATACAATAATCCAGAGGGCGCGGTCAGAGAATTCATGAAATCCACATTGAAACTTCCTATAGAGACTGTAAACAAGGTGACTTTCCACCGAGTACACAGACTTGGAGCTCGGAGCGACAAGACCAATTTCCCAGACCGATCATCGCAAAATTTGAACACTACCAACAAAAGGAGCTGATCAAAAAGCAGAGGAAAGGAGCTTAAAGGGTCCAAATTCGGTATAAATGACCAATTTCCAAGGGAGATAAACGAATGTCGTAAGAGACTGTATCCGGTACAAAGACAACAAAGGATGGATGGTAGGTGTGCCTTTATCATTGTGGACATACTCTTTATAGATGGACAGCTATTCCGAAACAGCTCCATAACACCGCGGCTGTACTAAATTCTACAGGGACTTTAGGTTACGAAAAAAAGAAGGTATGGGAACTGTTTAAAATATCTGAACATTATGAAGTGGATATGAACACACACGTACTCAACTACTTTCTTGCTTACACATACGAACTTATACATACACACACACACCTGATCTCGCTCTCTTCTCTCATTCTCTCTTTCGCTCTTTTCTCTTCTCTTCTCTTCCTCTCTCTTTATTGTCGAGAACTGTTTTATAATTTAATATGTTAATTGTTTATCTATCTTTTTATGTATTTGTCTACAAGTTTATATATGTTTACAACAAGCAATGGGAAGATATCAGAATAGGGGCATTGGGGAATAGTAACATATTGTACGGAATACATTTGTACTGTAGTGAAGCCATCTCTAGAGTAATGCAAGGTCTCTTTCATGATCATGTGAAACATCAATAAAAACGAAACTACAGAGATACAAAATAAGTTAGAGGAAAAACAAAAAGAACTTGAGGAACTTATTCAAGAACGATCTAATGTAATCTATTCCAAAAATTTAGCAAACTGGATGGAATATGAAGAAAAATGCACCAAATTCTTCCTGAATCTCCAATACAGGAACACTAAAAAAATGATTTGCAGAAACTCGTTACTGAAGACGGAGTCATCTATGATTCTCCGAATGATATTCTAAAAGAGGAAGCAAATTATTTTAGGCAGATGTTCTCTTTTCCATCTCATCCTCTCCCACTGAATGAAGAATACGGTAAGGAATTCTTTCCAAATAATATAAAAAATTTAAAATGAACAAATACACAGAAAGATCAGTGCGAAGGCCAAATTACAGAGGAATAACTTTTTGAGGCTATTAAATCCTTTCAGTCTGGTTAAACCACAGGGCTTGATGGCATACTGGTAGAGGTACAGTGGGGCAAAAAAGTATTTAGTCAGCCACCAATTGTGCAAGTTCTCCCACTTAAAAAGATGAGAGAGGCCTGTAATTTTCATCATAGGTACACTTCAACTATGACAGACAAAATGAGAAAAAAATCCTGAAAATCACATTGTAGGATTTTTAATGAATTTATTTGGAAGTTATAGTGGAAAATAAGTATTTGGTCACCTACAAACAAGCAAGATTTCTGGCTCTCACAGACCTTCTTTAAGAGGCTCCTCTGTCCTCCACTTGTTACCTGTATTAATGGCACCTGTTTGAACTTGTTATCAGTATAAAAGACACCTGTCCACAACTTCAAACAGTCACACTCCAAACTCCACTATGGCCATTGTACGGGAAGGTCTGCTCACTCCAAGAGTACAACCAATTGATTACAGAATTACCCCAAAAATGGAGGAGGCGGGTTGCAGCGGGAGGTGGTAGGGAACTAGTCTGTCTGCCCAATATAAAGGATCAAAACTGGAGGAGGAGGGTGGCAGCGGGAGGTGGTAGGGAACTAGTCTGTCTGCCCAATATAAAGGATCAAAACTGGAGGAGGCGGGTTGCAGCGGGAGGTGGTAGGGAACTAGTCTGTCTGCCCAATATAAAGGATCAAAACTGGAGGAGGAGGGTGGCAGTGGGAGGTGGTAGGGAACTAGTCTGTCTGCCCAATATAAAGGATCAAAACTGGAGGAGGAGGGTGGCAGTGGGAGGTGGTAGGGAACAAGTCTGTCTGCCCAATATAAAGGATCAAAACTGGAGGAGGAGGGTGGCAGTGGGAGGTGGTAGGGAACTAGTCTGTCTGCCCAATATAAAGGATCAAAACTGGCGGAGGAATAAAAAGATCATAAATAGGAAAGTATACCAGTTTCATTTGAGGACCAGGATGTTGACAACTGTGCCATAAAAATTGACCCTAGAAATAGTACTGTTAGGAGATCTGGGGAGACCATGTCAGTCAATTACTAATATGCTAATACTCTTAGTAAAAGTATTTATCTTCAACACGCAATCTGTAGATTATATTCGATCATATAGATTGAAATTGTACGTTAAACATCATAGCATAGTTGAAAGATATGTGTTGCGTAGAAACAAGTGGATGGCCAGCAGAGATAGATGGGATGGGCTGAGGGAAGCTGAGGGTTGGTATGTGGAATTGGAGACAAGAGGGAGTGGAGCTGCTAGGTGAGAGAATAATGGTCAGAAGATAAAGGGGGAAAAAGTCCAAATAAAACATAATAAAAGTACATTTGAATGACACTAAGTGGCAGTGTTTTTACAACTAATGCCGGTTTGCCTGAGGCTGATGCCGTGCAGGTGTTTGTACCCATGCATATACACACACTCCCATTCAAATAAACACATACAAGAACACACACATAATAGTGCTCGAATGGTTGAGGGACAGCTATTGGGGAACTGTGGGGGGATCTTGGAGGGTTCGGGCTTCACAAGATTGTGATCATGAAAACTATTAGATATATTTTATATCACTATCATGCACACGCACCCTGACACTTAAGGATGGCTCTGTTGCGGAAAGACTGATACATGTTTGATAGTGTCTTGATGCTGTATTGTTTGTCCTTCATGTTCTAATACTTTAATGTTACCCCTTCCTTGTGTATTTTGTAATAAATAATTATTTAAAAAAAGATTTTTAAAAAGAATGTCTGGTGGTAAAACGGGTACTTGGTAGTACCGTCGTCGTTTGGTACGTTCAGATACTCTGTCCGTCCTCTCCTAGCCCACATCTACAGTTGCTGCGCTAACGCAAAGGCTAGGAGGTATCACTTCTTTAGTGAATAAGAGTTCAAAGTTCATACTAAGTTGCCATACTTTAAGCTCATGCTATATTCTGGCGGGTATAGTCGAAATTCATCCTTTCGGTGTGCGGATCGTCATCTTCACGTTGAAATTCGATGCTAATTTCGTTAGGTTCTTGTTGTTCAACCAGAGCTCACGCTGAGGTTGGCTTAGTTCTGTAGGTAACCTTGGCCTTTTTAACGTGGGGACCGCAAGTCCTCACGTCCTTGAAACAGGAAGTTGAATTTTCGTCAACGGGTTTATATGGTGGTGAAAGAAGGGCGTGTTTCATAGTTTACAACCAGTGTCTGTTCACTTGGGCGGGGCCTCTGAGTGAGCAGAGTTTCTCTATGACAAACTGTTCTTTCATTTAAGAAGCTAAAATTACATTTTATCTTTTCACAAATAGTTTCATATTTAAACATTTAAATTGCACAACAATTCCATGTGCATCTGATAACTAGAATGTGTAGACTTTCCAAGATACATTTTATGTTGTCCTATCACCAGTAATAATGTCTCAGACGCCAACTGATCTGACATCATATTCATTAAGTACCAACGCATATTTTCAACTGTTGGATTACCGAAATATGGTTCAGTTTCCCACCTTTTGATGTTACCAGACTCTCTATGTCCACAAAGGGATTTTCAATAGTCACATCGGTAGAGTAGAGAGAGGAAAAAGGGGAAAGGTATTTATGGGGGTCATAAACCTCCCCCAGGCCAACGCCATGACAGAGTGAAATCAAATTTCCTCTCCATCCATTGTTCCAGCAATCTCCCATCGATGTGGATGGTCAAAGCGACGAGGGAGTCCAAATCTGTGGGTAACTCCTGAGCCACAAGCTCGTCCTTAACCTCCTCATAGACTCTGTGCAGGTACATGTCAAACAGTGCTTCCGGGTTCCACACACTCTCCTCTGCCAACGTACGGAAATCCACCGCATAGTTGGCCGCAGTGCGGGCGTTCTCCTGGAGCTGTATTAGCTTCCGGGCAGCTTCTCTCCCAGAGAAAGGGGCATCAAAGACCTTCCTCACCTCTCCTACAAACCCCTCCAGGCATGTGCAAACGGCTGGCTGCTGTTCCCATATGGCGGTAGCCCAGGTGAGAGTCCTTCCAGTCATCAGCGTGATGAGGTTGGCTATTTTGGAGCGATCCTATGGGAAGGGAGGGGTGAAGCTAGAAAATTAGGGCACACTGAGCTAAACGCGCCCAACAGGTGCTCAGCTCCCCATTAAAGCATTTTGGAGGAGGTAACCGGGGCTCCCGAGAAGGTGGAGTGGCCGGTGGGGTGGCGCGGCTAACCGCCGAGTTGCTGAGGGGCGGTGGGGTTACCACCATGGCAGGCTGCCCCCCAGATGTCCCGCATAAGTTTTTCAGCAGCATGTCCAATGCCCGGTCATGGCGCTCAGCCAATGTTTGGACCCCCTCCATCAGTCCACGAAGAAATTCCTCATGCCTATCAGTGGAGGCTCCTTGGGAGGAGATGGCGTTGCGCAGCTAGTCCAGGTCTGCTGGGTCAGTCATGGCAAGTTCGTACTATCAAGTATGAAGGTAAGACCCAGATGCAGACCCCGTCAAAAAAACAATAGTTTAATATTCCAACCGGGGCAGACAATAGACAAGACAAGGCAGGCAGGGGTCAGTAAACCAGAGGTATGGCAACAGTACCGGGCGGCAGGCAGGGTCAGGGTAAGGCAGAGATTGGTAATCCAGAGGGGGGCGAAGGTACAGGTTAGCAGGCAGGCTCAGGGTCAGGGGCATGCAGAATGGTCAGGCAGGTGGGCTCGGAGTCAGGACAGGCAAGGGTCAAAACGAATAGGGTGAGAAAAGAGAAACTGGAAAAAGCAGGAGTTGAGACACAAAACACTGGTTGGCTTGAACAAACAAAACGAACTGGCAACACAAACAGAGAACACAGGTCTAAATACACAGGGGATAATGGGGAAGATGGGCGACACCTGGTGGGGAGTGGAGACAATCACAACGACAGGTGAAACAGATCAGGGTGTGACAATAAGGCTGTAATGTAACAAAATGTGGAAAAAGTCAAGGTGTCTGAATACTTTTACGAATGCACTGTAGACTGACCAGGTGAATCCAGGTGAAAGCTATGATCCCGTATTGATGTAAATTGTTAAATCCACTACAATCAGTGTAGATGAAGGGGAGGAGACAGGTTAAAGAAGGATTTTTAAGCCTTGAGACAATTGAGACATGGATTGTGTATGTGTGCCATTTAGAGGGTGAATGAGCAAGACAAAAAATGCGAGTGCCTTTGAACGGGGTATGGTAGTAGGTGCCAGGCGCACAACTGTGGGAAGCATTGGAATCTACATGGGCCAGCATCCCTATGGATCGCTTTCGATCCCTTGTAGAGTCCATGCCAAGACAAATTGAGATTGTTCCGAGGGCCAAAGGGGGGGGGGGGGGGGTTGGTATGCACAGTGTATATCAATATTTTTTATATTTTATTATTCAAGTATAAATGACCAAAGTGACGATAGATTGTCATAGATTTTCTGTTAATCAACAAAAATGACCAAAGAATCCGGTGACATTGGTAAATTACCGATACCTTTGCAACCCTAGTCAGGGCTAAGAGGCGAGGGTAATCAAACTAAGTGCCCAGTCTGAGCTCTGTCTCCAAGCAGTTAGTGTCCCACTGTAATCCCTGCCAACCCCGGTCAGTCAGGTGTACAACACAGACTTAGAGAAATGACCTGTTTGTACCTCTCTGTTAGGGGAGCAGATCAAGCTTAGCCTGTGCCAGGCCTGTTGTTGTAACTTGCGTTATATATTTTCATTTATCTTTTCATTCACTTCCTTGTTATGGGAGTTTTCATGATTTATGTTGATTCGATTTGTGTTATTTCCTTAGCCTCTTAGCATGGCTCCATCAACCCGTAAGAAGTAACTGCATCTGAAATAGCATTGTTCTTCTAAATATAATGACTTGTATAACTACCTATGTATTGTCTTTATGTTGTCTTCTGGGAACTACAGTATGTGCTCCCATCAGGACATGCAGTCAGTGTGCTGTTACAATTTGGAGTTTAGGTTAGGACGATTTGTATTTAGCACGTCTGTCCCTGTTTCGACAGCAGTGACTGGTGCTTGTGTAAGCTATGCTGTATGGCTATTCTCAGCTGTTTTCATCCTGATCTGTGCTTTGGCCAACCATTCAGTGTGTAAAGCTTTGGCTCCACCACAATCCTGGCCAACCAATACAATTAGCCTGATGTATTAATGGAGTCTAAGGACAGAGAGGCAGAGATTAATGTTTTTGATACAGGTGGAGGTGTCCATTATATAATAGCATACTTGTTTTTCTGTTGTATTTGAGGCTCAATCAGGTAGAAGTGTGACTTTGTTACTAAGCGAATTACACCATAGAATGAAGCAAGTAGGTCTCCAAAATTAAGGATAATAACCATGACTTTATTGAATAAGTATTTTGATTTGACAGATACCCAGTTAGCTGTTTACAATACAGATGTCCATATAGGGGGAATCCTGATGTGTTCTTTTTTCACAATACTTAATGTACTAGCACAGGTCAGTCATCTTACGAAGACATTTCTTAACTCTTTTCAAAAGAGAAACAGAGAAAATTCAAAGAAGCAATACAAACAATATCCATGGCCCCCCTAAACAAAAGGCAACAGCCCCCTCTACTTACAATCAATATGAAAATACAGTATAATGCTGATTATAAAAACGTTTATTGGAAGCTATCACTATTGTATTTGAATGATCAATTTATGAAGCCTTTATAAGATGTTATCATTTTAAAGTAGGTGCAACAGAAAGAACACCTCTAACCTCTCACCTCTGGCTGAGTGGGCCCAATGGCCCTCACCAAGGGCTGTCTAGAGTTGAGGTGGAGCTATGAGAGGGAATGGCCCTCTGATCTTAGTGCTGAGTGACTCCAAAGTCCCTGGAGGTATTACCCAACTCATGTCCTGCAGACTTAGTGGAAAAGATACGCAACCCCCTGAAAATCCTCTAATCTTCCCTCCCTCCGACCCGGTGCAGGGTAGATCTACCTCAGAGCCCCTGGGGAGGAAGTGTCAGAAGATGATGCCGTAGTTGGAGACTAGAATAGCAGAGGCCTTTCTTGGTGGTGGCGCTCTGTTCACTCCTGAAGATGTATAGTAGTTGGGGATGAAACCCACCCACCCACAAGCTACATTAGCATGCTAAAGATAATATAGCCCAGGGCTTTCCAACCCTGTTCCTGGAGAGCTACCCTCCTGGAGGTGTACTCTCCAGCCCTGTACCTGGAAATCTACCCTCCTGGAGGTGTAATATCCAGCCCTGTACCTGGAAAGCTACCCTCCTGGCGGTGTACTCTCCTGCCCTGTACCTGGAAATCTACCCCCCTGGAGGTGTACTCTCCAACCCTGTTCCTGGAGAGCTACCCTCCTGGTGGTGTATTCTCCAACCCTGTACCTGGAGAGCTACCCCCCTGGAGGTGTACTCTCCAACCCTGTTCCTGGAGAGCTACCCTCCTGGTGGTGTATTCTCCAACCCTGTACCTGGAGAGCTACCCTCCTGGAGGTGTACTCTCCAACCCTGTTCCTGGAGAGCTACCCTCCTGGTGGTGTATTCTCCAACCCTGTACCTGGAGAGCTACCCTCCTGGTGGTGAACTCTCCAACCCTGTACCTGGAGAGCTACCCTCCTGGTGGTGTACTTTCCAGCCCTGTTGGAGGCACATATCACACTGGAGCTGGATTTGCATGCTCTGTGGGGATGTTGTGTGGCCTACCTTGGGAGATTCAAATATTGGCCAGAGGGTGCAAATGATCCCCTGGACAGCAGTGATGATGATGATTAGTAGGAGTATGATGATTAGTGGAGGCTTGTAAAGCTTATGCAGCCGCTCCTCTTTTGCAGGATCAAAGGCTAGAAAGGCCAGAAATATATATGTGAAGGCCTTGATTAGAGAGCAGGAGACACAGTGTGAAGCCCAGGCCCTGCAGGGTCTGGCGAGCCCGACAAAGTTGGAGGCTTGGTTAGCCTAAACTATTAGAAAAAAATGTGGTCAATTAACTTTTGGGCCACACCCTGACTGATGGCAGCCCATTCTTGCATAATCAATGCTTGGAGTTTGTCAGAATTTGTGGGTTTTTGTTTGTCCACCCGCCTCTTGAGGATTGACCACAAATTCTCAATGGGATTAAGGTCTGGGGAGATTCTTGGCCGTGGACCCAAAATATCGATGTTTTGTTCCCCGAGCCACTTAGTTATCACTTTTGCCTTATGGCAAGGTGCTCCATCATGCTGGAAAAGGCATTGTTCGTCACCAAACTGTTCCTGGATGGTTGGGAAAAGTTGAGCTCGGAGGATGTATTGGTACCATTCTTTAGTCATGGCTGTGTTCTTAGGCAGAATTGTGAGTGAGTCCACTCCCTTGGCTGAGAAGCAACCACACACATCAATGGTCTCAGGATGCTTTACTGTTGGCATGACACAGGACTGATGGTAGCGCTCACCTTGTCTTCTCCGGACAAGCTTTTTTTCCGGATGCCCCAAACAATTGGAAATGGGATTCATCAGAGAAAATGACTTTACCCCAGGCCTCAGCAGTCCAATCCATGAACCTTTTGCAGAATATCAGTCTGTCCCTGATGTATTTCCTGGAGAGAAGGGGCTTTTTTTCTGCCCTTCATGACACCAGGCCATCCTCCAAAAGTCTTCGCCTCACTGTGCATGCAGATGCACTCACACCTGCCTGATGCCATTCCTGAGCAAGCTCTGTACTGGTGGTGCCCCGATCCGGCAGCTGAATCAACTTTAGGAGACGGATCCTGGCACTTGCTGGACTTTCTTGGGCGCCCTGAAGCCTTCTTCACAGCAATTGAACCGCTCTCCTTAAAGTTCTTGATGATCTGATAAATGGTTGATTTAGGTGCAATTTTACTGGCAGCAATATCCTTGCCTGTGAAGCCCTTTTTGTGCAAAGCAATGATGACGGCACGTGTTTCCTTGCAGGTAACCATGGTTGACAGAGGAAGAACAATGATTCCAAGCACCACCCTCCTTTTGAAGCTTCCAGTCTGTTATTTGAACTCAATCAGCATGACAGAGTGATCTCCAGCCATGTCCTCGTCAAAACTCACACCTGTGTTAACAAGAGAATCACTGACATGATGTCAGCTGGTCCTTTTGTGGGAGGGCTGAAATGCAGTGGAAATGTTTTTGGGGGATTCAGTTCATTTACATGACAAAGAGGGACTTTGCAATTAATTGCAATTCATCTGATCACTCTTCATAACATTTTGGAGTATATGCAGATTGCCATCATACAAACTGAGGTAGCAGACCTTGTGAAAATTAATATATGTGTCATTCTCAAAACTTTTTGGCCACGACTGTAGAACCCTTTCCACAGAGGGTTCTTCATAAAACCCCAAAAATTTCTACTTGGAACCAAAAAGTGTTTTCCGATGGGGAGGGCCGATGGACCCTTTTGGAATCCTTTTTCCTAAGAGTGTATGAATCCAATCACACTCGCAAAGCTTGCTGCTAGCCCAGCCGTCATGACACAGGGCAGGACCGAGTTTGGGAAACCCTGCCTTATGGGACCAAGTGCCATTTGGAAACACACGCAGCCATGCGGATGTATGAGAGGCAGGGAAACAAAGTCAGAGATTAAATTTGGCACCGTTGGGATACATTTAAATATTCAGGTATGAAGTGCCTGAATGAGACATGAGATAGACAACAACATGAAGGCAATAATTCAACAGGTTTAATACCTTGGAAAAATAGTGTACAGAGGACAACTTGACTAATGAAGAAACGTCTTGACTCCAGACTTACCTCTGCTGACAGTAAAAGTCTCCTCTACAAAGGGGATACAGTTGTAGCAGCAGGACACATGGAAGACTTTCTTAATAAAACCACCGGCGCAAGATTCTGAGCTTCTAAACTGGGGAATGTGGGAGTGTGGGATAGATAGAAAATCATTCAACGCATTGCAGCAATAACAACCATGGCAAGATGTGCATAGAGCCATGGCTTAGGGAAAGATGTTTAGGGCTGGGGGTACTGAGAATTGTGTTGTCCCTGCATGGATGACAACTATTTTTGTCCACTCATACAGGAGTAATACAGGCTCAGTGCACAAATTTATTTTTTATTTAAAAATAAATCTTTAAAAAATCTGATTTATCAGGGGCACCCCTTCTTCCCACAGCTATGCATAGAGCACATTTGTTTTTGTTTTGTGGTAATATGGCAATTGTTTTATTTTTCTCTTACCATGTTGTTGCGTAGAAAGCCAATTGTTTATTTTATGCGTCAACCCAAATTATTTTTAGCTCATGTGTGAAATATCCCCCTTGTTTTTTTCTCCATATTTTTCCCACATTATCAGATCATAACCATCCGCAAAGTCAGCACATTTGTCGAAGGAGAAAGTTTCATTTGTCAAGTTCAAAACATACGTTTTTTTTATTTTTCCAAAATCTACAAGGAATAAGAAAATATAATTGGTTTTAGGTGAAAATAAATCTTGCTTAAAATTATGTTTGATCTTGACAACACTCAATTATCAGAAAGTAAATTACATTACATGTTTTATTTTTTTATTTGAATGTTTTTAATCATGGGGAATTGTTTTGTCCTGGTGTCATTGCACTTGAGCAGCTCCCTCATGGCCTAAACTATGACATACACAGACACTGACTCTGTGTAAGCTTCAGTTGTGTCCACTGCATGGACCAGGAAGTCATCATCAGCCTGCTGAGGGTCAGGCAGACTGATTTTCCACGGTACCTCCTTGATGCGCCTCTTGCTGTGCTCGTTGTCCAGGTAGTGTGGCAACATCTCCTGATAGGCCATGCACATCCCCATTGTCTTTACATCCAGCAGGAAGTTAGGAGATTTCTAATCAATGGAATATGGAATTAAAAATGCGCCTCTTGCTGTGCTCGTTGTCCAGGTAGTGTGGCAACATCTCCTGATAGGCCATGCACATCCCCATTGTCTTTGCATCCAGCAGGAAGTTAGGAGATTTCTAATCAATGGAATATGGAATTAAAAATGCGCCTCTTGCTGTGCTCGTTGTCCAGGTAGTGTGGCAACATCTCCTGATAGGCCATGCACATCCCAGTTGTCTTTGCATCCAGCTGGAAGTTAGGAGATTTCTAATCAATGGTATATGGAATTAAAAATGCGCCTCTTGCTGTGCTCGTTGTCCAGGTAGTGTGGCAACATCTCCTGATAGGCCATGCACATCCCAGTTGTCTTTGCATCCAGCTGGAAGTTAGGAGATTTCTAATCAATGGAAGATGGAATTAAAAATTAAAGGAGAAGGATAGGTTGCAACGACCAAGAACCAACCAACTGCTACTTAATGTACTGAATGGAGTTGTTAGACTTTTTATGAAAAGTCACATGCACTGCAGCCTCAGTTAGCCTAGCTAGCTAACATTATGCAGTCTAAGGCAGGTACTACGTAATCATATTTGATGATGGGACCAAATATGGGCCCGTGAAGACCTCTACTACAGTGTATTGCCAACCTTCCATACCATTCTCTCTCTCTCTCTCTCTCTCTCTCTCTCTCTCTCTCTCTCTCTCTCTCGTGCTCAATCCACCTCTGTTCTCTCTCCATCTGCCCTCTTCTGGCACTTTCTCTGTCTGTGTCTTGTATGTTACCGTCTGTGTCTTTGTCTGTTGCCATCTCAGGTTCCTGTTTGTTACTGTCTCCTATGTCTATCCTCTTCTGTTATGGCTTGTTCTGTTCTTCTGGTGTCTCTCTCCATCATATCCTATTCTTCTGCTCCGCTCTCTGTTTATTGTCTGGTGTGTCTCTTTGTGATCTAAAATGGTCAAGGGGATACTATGGTAGCTTAACTTGTTTTGGGCCTGTGTCTCTGTCACCTTAATCACTCTATCAGTGCATGGGCCATATTGAAAAAAACCACCAAGAATTTGTGGGCCATACGTAGCCTATTTTGTTTGTTTAAAAGAAAATAATTGCATACAACTGTGACCCAAACTGTCGATTGTTTTATTAGAAAAAATATGGCGCTTTATATTGTCCACTTATATAGCATTTTAATGAAAGAGATGGAGACACGCACACTGTAAAAAAAGAGGAATATATCTACAGTATGTTAGGAATAGTTGATTGGTTAAGATCATTGTCTCTTTGCTGAACCAGTCAATCATTAAACAGAACCAAGACATTTTAAGGAAGGTCTGTTGCATCTTTGTACTGAGGTAGCTAAGGTAGTCAAGCGCAGGAGAGCAGAGATGTCAAAGTAGCGTCTTTAATAGGCAAGTCCAAAATGGGTCAGGTGCAATACCAATAAACGCCCAAGATATAGGAACACACAGTCACTCACGGAAGGAGAAAAAACAACGCTCCTTACATTTCCTACAACACTGTACACACGTGAATAACCTGAGGAAAACCTCAACGAGCAACATGAAAATAATCCCGCACAAACCTAAGCGGCAAACAGGGGTAAATATACACACAGAAAGTAAAGCAACACCAGGTGTTCAAATGAACACCAACCAAAGACAAAACAAACAGAAAAAGAAAAATGGATCGGTGATGGCTAGTAGCCCGGCGACGCCGACCGCCGAGCACCGCCCGAACAAGGAGAGGAACCACCTTCGGTGGAAGTCGTGACAAGGTCCAATAAAACTCATTTTTATTCAGAAGAACCGGGACTAACGATCAAGTTCTGCACGATGCGGAACAGATGTAAAACACATGTTGAATAGAGTGATATGATAAAGCCCACAGAGCAAAGGCAACAAAAGGAGGAACTGCGGAAGAGACGATGGGTTTGGGAAAGCATGGAGAAGTCAGAGATAGCCAGTCTTGTAAAGTGGCCTTGGGAACCGAAGTTGGGTTTTGGAGAAATGACATCAGTGTGTGCTCTGCAACAGCGTGGTGAACGGATAGACATGTTTATTGACAGTGAGGAAGAAGAAGAGCCGAGTGTAGTGGGAAGATGTGTGTTGAGGAAGACTGGCGTCAGACATGATAAAGAAGAATCTGTGACATCTCTGAGAGAAAGTGGACCCTTGTCTTTTGGATGATCCATTTGTGGTTTCAGGGTGGGTGAGAAAGGAGTTGGGTGTAGTTGAATCAGTATAGGTAACCAGTACTGGACTTGTGATATTTGTTTGTGTTTCTTCTGACCAACTTGGGTCAAGATCTGTTTCTTGCTTTGATCTTAGGAGCAGGGCACCACTGAAAGGAGTGATTTCTGGGGTATCGTTAAGTGTGGAGATGGACCAATTGAAGTTGAACATTCCTGGTGTTTGGTGCTTAGTGCGACGATGTTAGGATATATCAGTTATCCTGCCAGAGCTTTTGTGCAGAATCCACTGTTCCACTGTTTCAGGTGCAACATTTATGGTCATGTTGCAGCAGTGTGAAGGAGGGAGATTCTAAGATGTGGGAAGTGTGCAGGAGGGCATGGGACAGATGATTGTTTAGTTTCAGTTGATAAAGTTGTGTCTGTCAATTGTAGGGGTGCTCATGTTGCTGGGGATCAGAATTGTCCGGTGCGAGAGAGGCAGATTAAAGTGTCCGGTGCGAGAGAGTCAGAGTAGTGCAGAGGGGGTT
The DNA here is from genome assembly GCF_013265735.2 of Oncorhynchus mykiss. Classification (NCBI taxonomy): domain Eukaryota; kingdom Metazoa; phylum Chordata; class Actinopteri; order Salmoniformes; family Salmonidae; genus Oncorhynchus; species Oncorhynchus mykiss. Next base: position 33,617,094 of record NC_048568.1, read on the forward strand.
GTATGCTGAGGCAGTGACGAAAGTGGAGGAGGATGGGTAAAGGGTGAGGGATGCTGAGAGGATCCCTGTGAGCAGTAGATCTGTGCCAGTACAGAAGGATAGGGTAATGAGTGAGTTATGCTTCAGTAAGGTTGGCTTCTTAGCATTCATAGCAATGGTTATCAACTGTACCGCAGAAATGGAAAGTAAATCACAGAAAATATATGTTGTGGTGGAAGTCACAGGGAGGTACTTGGGTATACGAGATTTGACTCCAGAAGAGTTACAGGGTGTGTTGAGTGGTGGTGTCCCGTCCTCCCAGGCTGTTGGCCTGGTGAACGAGCAGATAGGGTCAAAGTAGTGGAATGGGGTGATGGATTTTTAATGAGTGTATGTGGCAACTCCTGAGAAGTATCTGGGTGTATGAGATTTTACTGCAGAAGAGTTCATGGGGTGGTGATTTATATTTATATAAAATAGTGGTATATAAGTGTAGGGTTAGTTGGTTGTGAATTTTTTACATTTATTTTAGGAACAGGAATAAGGAAGATAATTGAATGTATGTATGACGTGACTGGCCTCACACTTTAGAGCAGTAGGTGGTGGTGTATGTACCTTTAAGTTGGACGCGATCCGCCAACAAAAGGATCAGGCTTGGTGTTGATCTTTTATTCTCTGACAACGACAGGAATAACTTCCATGAACAAACATAGTGCTGCCCTAACACGGAACCCAAACCGGCTTCGCGCGTGCGCCATTGTACATAAATGTATTTTGTCCCCCCACACCAAATGAGATCACGACACGCAGGTTAAAATATCAAAACAAACTCTGAACCAATTACATTAATTTGGGGACAGGTCGAAAAGCATTAAACATTTATGGCAATTTAGCTAGATAGCCTGCACTTGCTAGCTAATTTGTCTTATTTAGATATCTTGCTGTTGCTAGTTAATTTGTCCTGGGATATAAACATTGAGTTGCTATTTTACCTGAAATGCACAAGGTCCTCTACTCCGACAATTAATCCACACATAAAACGGTCAACCGAATCGTTTCTAGTCATCTCTCCTCTTTCCAGGCTTTTTCTTCTCTGGACTTTATATTGCGATTGCCAACTTTCATAAAATAGGTGCATTACCGCCCCTGACCTCATTTATCTTTTAGTCACCCACTTGGGTATAACCAATGAGGAGATGGCACGTGGGTACCTGCTTCTATAAACCAATGAGGAGATGGGAGAGGCGGGACTTGCAGCTCGATATGCATCACAAATAGAACTGACTTCAATTTTAGCCCTTGGCAACACAGACGCTTGTTGGCGCGCGCGAGCAGTGTGGGTGTAATAATTGAATAATATAGATTTCAAAATTTATTTTGCTATGCTCGTGCACGCGATGCGAGCGGTGAAGTCAGCCTGTAATACGCCAGACTCCTCTTCCACATCGGTACAATAGAGAAGGCTATATAACAATAATCTCATGAATTACATAACAATGTAATGCAAATGCAATTGGCATTATGAAGCAGAAATGTACAGTATAGCCTATAGATTCCAAAGAAGAAGACAATCAATACAGTTAGAAATAACGTGACTTACCTCAAATCAGTGGTTTACACTCTTAGAAACAAAGGTGCTATCAAGAACCTAAAAGGGTTCTTCGGCTGTCCCCGTAGGAGAACCCTTTGAACAACCCTTTTTGGTTCAAGGTAGAACCCTTTTAAGTTTCATGTAGAACCTTTTCCAGATAGGTATCTATATGGAACCCAAAAGAGTTCTACCTTGAACCAAAAATGGTTATCCTATTGGGACAGCTGAGGAACCCTTTTGGACCCCTTTTTTCTAAGAGTGTACTGGAGAACGGATGAGAGACTTTCTGTGTAATACTATTTTCATTCATCGGCGCTACAAGTGGAGCGAGGAGACCACAAATGTTTTGCGGCGGCAAGCAATATTAGTGAGCTTACCAATGGCGCTGGGACCATAGAGCCTTCGGCTACAGAGAGGCGAGTTAGCAGCAGCACGGGATCGGGAACAGCAATGTCAAGGATCGTGACATTGAATAGCGCAGGAAGTTGCAGCTGGAGGAAAGCGGACATTGATGTCACGTTCTGACCTCTATTTCCTTTGTTTTTGTATTTATTTAGTATGGTCAGGGCGTGAGTTGGGTGGGCAGTCTATGTTTGTTTTTCTATGTTTTGGTCTAGTTCTATGTTCGGCCTGATATGGTTCTCAATCAGAGGCAGGTGTTCGTCATTGTCTCTGATTGGGAACCATATTTAGGTAGCCTGGGTTTCACTGTGTGTTTGTGGGTGATTGTTCCTGTCTTTGTGTTTACACCAGATTGGGCTGTTTTGAGTTCTCACGTTTCTTGTTTTCGTTAGTTTGTTCATGTATAGTGTCTTCATTAAACTACAATGAACAACCACCATGCTGCGTTTTGGTCCGCCTCTACTCCACAACAAGAGAACCGTTACAGAATCACCCACCACAACAGGACCAAGCGGTGTGGTAATGGGCAACGGAAAAAGCAGCAGCAGGAGCAGCGCGAGGAGGTATGGACATGGGAGGAGGAATTAGACGGAAGAGGACCCTGGGCTCAGCCAGGAGAATATCGCCGTCCCAAAGAAGAACTGGAGGCGGCGAAAGCGGAGAGGCGCTGGTATGAGGAGGCAGCGCGGCGTCGTGGATGGAGGCCCGGGAGTCAGCCCCAAAAATTTCTTGGGGGGGGGCTAACAGGGAGTATGGCTACGCCAGGTAGGAGACCTGAGCCAACTTCCTGTGGTTACCGGGGGGCTGGAGAGACCGGGCAGGCACCGTGTTATGCTGTGGAGCGCACGGTGTCCCCAGTGCGGGTGCACAGCCCGGTGCGGTACATTCCAGCTCCGCGTATCGGCCGGGCTAGAGTGGGCATCGAGCCAAGTGCCATGAAGCCGGCTCTACGCATCTGGTCTCCAGTGCGTCTCCTTGGGCCGGCTTACATGGCACCAGCCTTGCGCACGGTGTCCCCGGTTCGCCTGCATAGCCCAGTGCGGGCTATTCCACCTCGCCGCACTGGCAGGGCGACCGGGACCATTCAACCGGGTAAGGTTGGGCAGGCTCGGTGCTCAAGAGCTCCAGTGCGCCTGCACGGCCCGGTCTATCCGTCACCACCTCCACACCCCAGCCCTCCGGTGGCAGCTCCCCGTACCAGGCTGTCTCTCCGGCCCATCCGTCCAGAGCCTTCCTCCTCTCCAGCTCTGCCGGAGCCTCCCGCCTGTCCGGCGCCTCTGCCGGAGCCTCCCGCCTGTCCGGCGCCTCTGACGGAGCCTCCCGCCTGTCCGGCGCCTCTGCCGGAGCCTCCCGCCTGTCCGGCGCCTCTGCCGGAGCCTCCCGCCTGTCCGGCGCCTCTGCCGGAGCCTCCCGCCTGTCCGGCGCCTCTGCCGGAGCCTCCCGCCTGTCCGGCGCCTCTGCCGGAGCCTCCCGCCTGTCCGGCGCCTCTGCCGGAGCTTCCCGTCTGCCCGGCGCCTCTGCCAGAGCTTCGCGTCTGCCCGGCGCCATCGGAGCTTCCCGTCTGCCCAGCGCCGCCAGCGCCGCCCGTCTGCCCAGCGCCGCCAGCGCCGCCCGTCTGCCCAGCGCCGCCAGCGCCGCCCGTCTGCCCAGCGCCGCCAGTGCCGCCCGTCTGCCCAGCGCCGCCAGTGCCGCCCGTCTGCCAGGAGCCGCCAATGCCGCCCGTCAGCCAGGGGCCGCCAGTGCCGCCAGTCAGCCAGGGGCCGCCAGTGCCGCCAGTCAGCCAGGGGCCGCCAGTGCCGCCAGTCAACCAGGGGCCGCCAGTGCCGCCAGTCAGCCCAGCGCCAGCGCCGCCAGTCAACCAGGGGCCGCCAGTGCCGCCAGTCAGCCAGGGGCCGCCAGTCAGCCAGGGGCCGCCAGTGCCGCCAGTCAGCCAGGGGCCGCTAGAGCCCCTCCGCCCGGAGCAGCTGTCCCTCCGCCCCGAGCAGCTGTCCCTCTGTCCCGAGCAGCTGTCCCTCTGTCCCGAGCAGCTGTCCCTCTGTCCCGAGCAGCTGTCCCTCTGTCCCGAGCAGCTGTCCCTCTGTCCCGAGCAGCTGTCCCTCTGTCCCGAGCAGCTGTCCCTCTGTCCCGAGCAGCTGTCCCTCTGTCCCGAGAAGCTGCCCCTCTGTCCCAAGCAGCCCCTCTGTCCAGTGGGGTCATTGAGAGGGGTGGGCATGGTGAGTAAGCCACGGAGGCGGACAATAAGGCGGACTGAGACAATGGCGAAGTGGGGTCCGCGTCCCGCGCCAGAGCCGCCACCGCGGACAGACGCCCACCCAGACCCTCCCCTATAGGTCAAGGTTTTGCGGCCGGAGTCCGCACCTTTGGGGGGGGGGTACTGTCACGTTCTGACCTCTATTTCCTTTGTTTTTGTATTTATTTAGTATGGTCAGGGCGTGAGTTGGGTGGGCAGTCTATGTTTGTTTTTCTATGTTTTGGTCTAGTTCTATGTTCGGCCTGATATGGTTCTCAATCAGAGGCAGGTGTTCGTCATTGTCTCTGATTGGGAACCATATTTAGGTAGCCTGGGTTTCACTGTGTGTTTGTGGGTGATTGTTCCTGTCTTTGTGTTTACACCAGATTGGGCTGTTTTGAGTTCTCACGTTTCTTGTTTTCGTTAGTTTGTTCATGTATAGTGTCTTCATTAAACTACAATGAACAACCACCACGCTGCGTTTTGGTCCGCCTCTACTCCACAACAAGAGAACCGTTACAATTGAACTACAGCAAAGGGAAGTAAAAACTGTCACTGTTGGACTTAGACTCAACGTCATTCATAGAACAGGATAGTGGCAGTGTGAATGGACAGAGATGGTGTGAAGTTGGCAACAAATAACAATTAGCCACAGTAGCAGACAGTGCAGCTTAAGCAAATTCAGCTATTTTGGAAACTCATGAGCTGGAGCATATCGCTAACTCTGACTAGAGATGCGGATTACTAACTCATTGAAGCTGAAGATCATTAGTTTGGTAACAGATATGAAAGAAGCAGACTTGAGATTGTTTCACAGTGACTCTAAAAGAAAGAACATGTTTATCTAATGGAAGAAAGGAGTTCTATGATGGGAGATGAAATGACATTGACAAGGAAGATAGTTTAGGCTTGAGTCGCTGGTTTATTCTGTTAAACGGGACTGAGTCTAAACAAAATGAACTTTATTTTATTTACTTTTTTATTTGTGACATACTTTCAAGTTATCTGATAATCAGAGGTTGATTATCTACAATGTCATGGATTGGGTGACTGTTTGGATATTCCACCAACTAGTGTTGAACTATTTTGCTATTAGTTATTGAGGGTTACTGAGTGTGAGAAATACTTTGCTACGCCTTTTTGAGTACTGTACAGTATGTGGTTTTGTGAAACTACTTTTCCTTTTTGAGTCTTTAATGCTGATGGTTGGAGAAATCAGTCCACTGAGTGTTATCAGACTGAATCTACAGTATATCAGTGTTTGATTGTATACATTAACTATTGAGGCACCATACTGTTGCTTTTGTTTTGGTGTGTTGACTATCAAGACTATACCACTAGTGGATGAACATTGTTTATGTGAAACATTCTATAATACTAAAGGAAGAATATAAGAGACTGATACACTTTATGTGAATGGGTTGAATTAAACCAAACAATTCTAAACATTTATCTGGACTCACCATGTGGATTGGTTAACAGAGACCATACCATTGCGTGCTTACATATATAGCATTTTAACATATTAAAACAAAATAAGAAATACTTCAAATATATTGTAGTTGTTGCCAGCCAAGGCTACTGTAATGTTATTTATTTATGTATTTTATTTCACCTTTATTTAACCAGGTAGGCAAGTTGAGAACAAGTTCTCATTTACAATTGCGACCTGGCCAAGATAAAGCAAAGCAGTTCGACACATACAACAACACAGAGTTACACATGGAGTAAAACAAACATACAGTCAATACAGTAAAAAAATAAGTCTATAGACAATGTGAGCAAATGAGGTGAGATAAGGGAGGTAAAGGCAAAAAAAAATGGCCATGGTGGAGAAGTAAATACAATATAGAAAATAAAACACTGGAATGGTCGATTTGCAGTGGAAGAATGTGCAAAGTAGAGATAGAAATACTGGGGTGCAAAAGAGAAGAATAAATAAATAAATACAGTAGGGGGAGAGGTAGTTGTTTGGGCTAAATTATAGATGGGCTATGTACAGGTGCAGTAATCTGTGAGCTGCTCTGACAGCTGGTGCTTAAAGCTAGTGAGGGAGAAAAGTGTTTCCAGTTTCAGAGATTTTTGTAGTTCGTTCCAGTCATTGGCAGCAGAAAACTGGAAGGAGAGGCAGCCAAAGGAAGAATTGGTTTTGGGGGTGACCAGAGAGATATAGCTGCTGGAACGCATGCTACAGTTGGGTGCTGCTATGGTGACCAGCGAGCTGAGATTAGAGGGGACTTTACCTAGCAGGGTCTTGTAGATGACCTGGAGCCAGTGGGTTTGGCGACGAGTATGAAGCGAGGGTCAGCCAATGAGTGCGTACAGGTCGCAGTGGTGGGTAGTATATGGGGCTTAGGTGACAAAACGATTGGCACTGTGATAGACTGCATCCAATTTATTGAGTAGGGTATTTGAGGCTATTTTGTAAATGACATCGCCGAAGTCGAGGATCGGTAGGGTGGTCAGTTTTACAAGGGTATGTTTGGCAGCATGAGCGAAGGATGCTTTGTTGTGAAATAGGAAGCCAATTCTATATTTAACTTTGGATTGGAGATGTTTGATGTGAGTCTGGAAGGAGAGTTTACAGTCTAACCAGACATCTAGGTATTTGTAGTTGTCCACATATTCTAAGTCAGAACCTTCCAGAGTAGTGATTTTGGATGGGCGTGCAGGTGCAGGCAGCGATCAGTTGAAGAGCATGCATTTAGTTTTACTTGTATTTAAGAGCAATTGGAGGCCACGGAAGGAGAGTTGTACGGCATTGAAGCTCGTCTGTAGGGTTGTTAACACAGTGTCCAAAGAAGGGCCAGAAGTATATAGAATGGTGTCGTCTGCGTAGAGGTGGATCAGAGACTCACCAGCAGCAAGAACGACATCATTGATGCATACATAGAAGAGAGTCTGTCCAAGAATTGAACCCTGTGGCACTCCCGTAGAGACTGCCAGAGGCCCGGACAACAGGCCCTCCGATTTGACACACTGAACTCAGAGAAGTAGTTGGTGAACCAGGTGAGGCAATCATTTGAGAAACCAAGGCAATCGAGTCTGCCGATGAGGATGTGGTGATTGACAGAGTCGAAAGCCTTGGCCAGGTCAATGAATACAGCTGCACAGTATTGTTTCTTATCAATGGCGGTTAAGATATCGTTTAGGACCTTGAGCGTGGCTGAGGTGCACCCATGACCAGCTCTGAAACCAGATTGCATAGCGGAGAAGGTATGGTGGGATTCGAAATGGTCAGTAATCTGTTTGTGGACTTGGCTTTCAAAGACCTTAGAAAGGCAGGGTAGGATAGATATAGGTCTGTAGCAGTTTGGGCCAATAGTGTCCCCCCTTTGAAGATGGGGATGACCGCAGCTGCTTTCCAATCTTTGGGAATCTCAGGCGACACAAAAGAGAGTGTAACAGCCATTGTTGGTGGTAGAAGAAGAGGAGTACCAATGCACAGCATGGTAAGTGTCCATATTGATAATGTATTATCATGAACACAAAAAACTAAATAACAAGAACGAAATGAAACAGTCCTGTACGGTGAATACACAAAACACAGTACAGAAAAGAATCATCCACACATCAAGCGTGAAAACAGGCTGCCTAAGTATGGGTCTCAATCAGGGACAACGATTGACAGCTGCCTCTGATTGAGAACCATACCAGGCCAAAAACAGAAATCCCAAACCATAGGAAAAAGAACAAAGACTGCCCACCCCAACTCACACCCTGACCAAACTAAAACAAAGACAAAACAAAGGAACTAAGGTCAGAACGTGACAGAGAGGTTGAACAGGCTAGTAATAGGGGTTGCAACAATTTCGGCAGATAATTTTAGAAAGAAAGGGTCCAGATTGTCTAGCCCGGCTGATTTGTAGGGGTCCAGATTTTGCAGCTCTTTCAGAACATCAGCTGACTGGATTTGGGAGAAGGAGAAATGGGGAAGGCTTGGGCGAGTTGCTGGGGGGTGCAGTGCTGTTGACCGGGGTAGGGGTAACCAGATGGAAAGTATGGCCAGCCGTAGAAAAATGCTTATTGAAATTCTCATTTATAGTGGATTTATCGGTGATGACAGTGTTTCCTATCCTCAGTGCAGTGGGCAGCTGGGAGGAGGTGTTCTTATTCTCCATGGACTTTACAGTGTCCCCAAACTTTTTTGAGTTTGTGTTGCAGGAAGCAAATTTCTGCTTGAAAAAGCTAGCCTTGGCTATTCTAACTGCCTGTGTAAATTGGTTTCTAGCTTCCCCGAAAAGTTGCCTATCACGAGGGCTGTTCGATTCTAAGGCAGAACGCCATAGGGTGTTTTTGTGTTGGTTAAGGGCAGTCAGGTCTGGAGAGAACCAAGGGCTATATCTGTTCCTGCTTCCAAATTTCTTGAATGGGCATGCTTATTTAAGATGGCGATGAAGGTATTTAAAAAAAATAACCAGGCATCCTCTACTGACGGGATGAGATCAATATCCTTCCAGGATACCCCAGCTAAGTCGATTAGAAAGGCCTGCTCGCTGAAGTGTTTCAGGGAAAGTTTGACAGTGGTGAGGGGAGGTCATTTGACCGCTGAACAATTACGGATGCAGGCAATGAGGCAGTGATCTTGGTTGAAGACAGCAGAGGTGTATTTAGAGGGCAAGTTGGTTAGGATGATATCTATGAGGGTGCCCGTGTTTAAGGCTTTGGGGAGGTACCTGGTAGGTTTATTGATAATTTGTGTGAGATTGAGGCCATTAAGCTTAGATTGTAGGAGTGCTGGGGTGTTAAGCATGTTCCAGTTTAGGTCACCTAGCAGCACGAGCTCTGAAGATAGATGGGGGGCAATCAGTTCATATGTGGTGTCCAGAGCACAGCTGGGGACAGAGGATGGTCAATGGCAGGCGGCAACGGTGAGAGACGTGTTTTTAGAGAGGTGGATTTTTAAAAGTAGAAGTTCAAATTAGTAATAGTTCGGCACGTTTCTCCTTTGCATGGTGTTTTGTTGCAGGTTTTTTTTGTTTGTAATTTCTTGTTAAGCTTTAAAAACCGAGCTTGGACTGTGGCATGTGTCTGTACTGCTCTCTGTAAACGGGACACATGAAAGCTTTTAATTCACTGCCCACCAGGCTGTAAATTCATAAAAATAGAGGACTCAACTGTTGACTAATTTATACTGTCTTGTGTCTCCTATTGTCCTTTAGTAGTAATTTATAACCTCACGTGAGCCCCTTATATTATAACTTTTTGATGACTAAGATGTCATTTTCTGTCGGCTACAGCAATGACCCGTTGGAACCCAGACTTGGCATGGACATTTAGCCTACAACATGTTGTGAGAGATCAGTAACCAGCTGGAGGAAGACAACACGACAGCACCCTCCTCAGGGGATAGGTACTCAGTGTAAAGCCAATTCGTACAGAGCTGGGCCAACTAATTGCTTTGTGTCTTCCTCTATATAGGTGTGCCAGGAGAGGAGCTGGTGGTGGATTGGGAGTAGAGACGGGGACCTGTGAGGATGTAGGTATTGCCTACTTCAGAGAAAGCTTCTGTGACTGGGCACCTTGTCTCTCTGTTAACCAAGGCAGGCTTTAGGTAGAGAGAAGCGTTCCTTCTGTAACTGTTATGTGTAGACGATAGTCTAAGACAGTAGTAGCCGTTTGTTGTTTTGCTTTCCAATTTGGCCACAGCCTTTTGGTGAAACGCTTAGTTTGTTTATTTGTTTTGTTACACTGATGTTTCAATGTTGGACTTCCCTGTACTGGAGTTATTTTGTCGGGCAAAAGAAGACCTGTTTAGGAGACTATACAAAAGGAACCACAACCACTGCCTCTGGTCTCATTTTATGCCCCCTGCCTGTGTTGGGGTGCTTCGGACTAGCTGATCCCTTCAGTGTTTAAACATTTGGATTGGTAGAAGATTCGGCCAGTGCAATTACAGATTATATGATACAGTGCCCTGGCTTGTGTGTGTGTGGCAATGCGCTGACATTTGGCTTGAAGCACGTTGGCAGTGCCTGCTGTGACTTTTAGTTCAGCTCATCACCGCTGTATGGAAGCATGTCAAAATGAATTGACAACCCAGCCTCTGGCTGCTGCTGTTCTAAGTGCTCCTCCTTGGCTCATCTGGAAGGTGCAAACTTTAATTTGTTTTAAAGGGTTAATGCACTTCCTGATTTAGCCTTGTTTTAGATTTGGTTAATTAAGAAATGAAAGCGGCCATGACTGAATTGAAACGTTTGTTTCG